>NW_027474279.1:0-60926 GCF_050947335.1 Megachile rotundata | reverse complement strand
AATATGGCTAATAATATGAGTTAGATTGCTAATAGAAAGAGTAATAAGTATAGTAATTGTCGTTCTATCGGTCATATATGCATAATATGGCTAATAATATGAGTTAGATTGATAATAATAACAGTAATAAGTACAGTAATTGTCGTTCTCTCGATCATATAAGCATAATATAGTTAATAATATGAGTTAGATTGATAATAATAAGAGTAATAAGTATAGTAATTGTCGTTCTATCGATCATATAAGCATAATATGGCTAATAATAAGAGTAAGATTTATAATAATAATAGTAATAAGTATAGTAATTGTCGTTCTATCGATCATTTAAGCATAATATGGCTAATAATATGAGTTAGATTGATAATAATAACAGTAATAAGTACAGGAATTGTCGTTCTATCGATAATATAAGCATAATATGGCTAATAATATGAGTTAGATCGATAATGATAAGAGTAATAAGTACAGTAATTGTCGTTCTATCGATCATATATGCATAATACGGCTAATAATATGAGTTAGATTGATAATAGTAAGAGTAATAAGTATAGTAATTGTCGTTCTATCGATCATATATGCATAATATGGCTAATAATATGTGTTAGATTGATAATAATAACAGTAATAAGTACAGTAATTGTCGTTCTATCGATAATATAAGCATAATATGTCTAATAATATGAGTTAGATTGATAATAATAAGAGTAGTGAGTATAGTAATTGTCGTTCTATCGATCATATAAGCATAATATGGCTAATAATATGAGTTAGATTGACAATAATAACAGTAATAAGTACAGTAATTGTCGTTCTATCGATAATATAAGCATAATATGGCTAATAATATGAGTTAGATCGATAATGATAAGAGTAATAAGTACAGTAATTGTCGTTCTATCGATCATATATGCATAATATGGCTAATAATATGAGTTAGATTGCTAATAGAAAGAGTAATAAGTATAGTAATTGTCGTTCTATCGATCATATATGCATAATATGGCTAATAATATGAGTTAGATTGATAATAATAACAGTAATAAGTACAGTAATTGTCGTTCTATCGATAATATAAGCATAATATGGCTAATAATATGAGTTAGATCGATAATGATAAGAGTAATAAGTACAGTAATTGTCGTTCTATCGATCATATATGCATAATATGGCTAATAATATGAGTTAGATTGATAATAGTAAGTGTAATAAGTATAGTAATTGTCGTTCTATCGATCATATATGCATAATATGGCTAATAATATGAGTTAGATTGATAATAATAACAGTAATAAGTACAGTAATTGTCGTTCTATCGATAATATCAGCATAATATGGCTAATAATATGAGTTAGATCGATAATGATAAGAGTAATAAGTACAGTAATTGTCGTTCTATCGATCATATATGCATAATATGGCTAATAATATGAGTAAGATTGATAATAATAATAGTAATAAGTATAGTAACTGTCGTTCTATCGATCATTTAAGCATAATATGGCTAATAATATGAGTTAGATCGATAATGATAAGAGTAATAAGTATAGTAATTGTCGTTCTATCGATCATTTAAGCATAATACGGCTAATAATATGAGTTAGATTGATAATAATAACAGTAATAAGTACAGTAATTGTCGTTCTATCGATAATATCAGCATAATATGGCTAATAATATGAGTTAGATCGATAATGATAAGAGTAATAAGTACAGTAATTGTCGTTCTATCGATCATATATGCATAATATGGCTAATAATATGAGTAAGATTGATAATAATAATAGTAATAAGTATAGTAATTGTCGTTCTATCGATCATTTAAGCATAATATGGCTAATAATATGAGTTAGATCGATAATGATAAGAGTAATAAGTACAGTAATTGTCGTTCTATCGATCATATATGCATAATATGGCTAATAATATGAGTTAGATTGATAATAGTAAGTGTAATAAGTATAGTAATTGTCGTTCTATCGATCATATATGCATAATATGGCTAATAATATGAGTTAGATTGATAATAATAACAGTAATAAGTACAGTAATTGTCGTCCTATCGATAATATAAGCATAATATGGCTAATAATATGAGTTATATCGATAATGATACGAGTAATAAGTACAGTAATTGTAGTTCTATCGATCATATATGCATAATATGGCTAATAATATGAGTAAGATTGATAATAATAATAGTAATAAGTATAGTAATTGTCGTTCTATCGATCATTTAAGCATAATATGGCTAATAATATGAGTTAAATTGATAATAATAATAGTAATAAGTACAGTAATTGTCGTTCTATCGATAATATAAGCATAATATGGCTAATAATATGAGTTAGATCGATAATGATAAGAGTAATAAATACAGTAATTGTCGTTCTATCGATCATATAAGCATAATATGGCTAATAATATGAGTAAGATTGATAATAGCAAGAGTAATAAGTATAGTAAGTGTCGTTCTATCGATCATATAAGCATAATATGGCTAATAATATGAGTTAGATTGATAATAGTAAGTGTAATAAGTATAGTAATTGTCGTTCTATCGATCATATATGCATAATATGGCTAATAATATGAGTTAGATTGATAATAATAACAGTAATAAGTACAGTGATTGTCGTTCTATCGATAATATAAGCATAATATGTCTAATAATATGAGTTAGATTGATAATAATAAGAGTAGTGAGTATAGTAATTGTTGTTCTATCGATCATATAAGCATAATATGGCTAATAATATGAGTTAGATTGATAATAATAACAGTAATAAGTACAGTAATTGTCGTTCTATCGATAATATAAGCATAATATGGCTAATAATATGAGTTAGATCGATAATGATAAGAGTAATAAGTACAGTAATTGTCGTTCTATCGATCATATATGCATAATATGTCTAATAATATGAGTTAGATTGCTAATAGAAAGAGTAATAAGTATAGTAATTGTCGTTCTATCGATCATATATGCATAATATGGCTAATAATATGAGTTAGATTGATAATAATAACAGTAATAAGTACAGTAATTGTCGTTCTCTCGATCATATAAGCATAATATAGTTAATAATATGAGTTAGATTGATAATAATAAGAGTAATAAGTATAGTAATTGTCGTTCTATCGATCATATAAGCATAATATGGCTAATAATAAGAGTAAGATTTATAATAATAATAGTAATAAGTATAGTAATTGTCGTTCTATCGATCATTTAAGCATAATATGGCTAATAATATGAGTTAGATTGATAATAATAACAGTAATAAGTACAGGAATTGTCGTTCTATCGATAATATAAGCATAATATGGCTAATAATATGAGTTAGATCGATAATGATAAGAGTAATAAGTACAGTAATTGTCGTTCTATCGATCATATATGCATAATATGGCTAATAATATGAGTTAGATTGATAATAATAACAGTAATAAGTACAGTGATTGTCGTTCTATCGATAATAGAAGCATAATATGTCTAATAATATGAGTTAGATTGATAATAATAAGAGTAGTGAGTATAGTAATTGTCGTTCTATCGATCATATATGCATAATATGGCTAATAATATGAGTTAGATTGATAATAATAACAGTAATAAGTACAGTGATTGTCGTTCTATCGATAATATAAGCATAATATGTCTAATAATATGAGTTAGATTGATAATAATAAGAGTAGTGAGTATAGTAATTGTCGTTCTATCGATCATATAAGCATAATATGGCTAATAATATGAGTTAGATTGATAATAATAACAGTAATAAGTACAGTAATTGTCGTTCTATCGATAATATAAGCATAATATGGCTAATAATATGAGTTAGATTGCTAATAGAAAGAGTAATAAGTATAGTAATTGTCGTTCTATCGATCATATATGCATAATATGGCTAATAATATGAGTTAGATTGATAATAATAACAGTAATAAGTATAGTAATTGTCGTTCTATCGATCATTTAAGCATAATATGGCTAATAATATGAGTTAGATTGATAATAATAACAGTAATAAGTACAGGAATTGTCGTTCTATCGATAATATAAGCATAATATGGCTAATAATATGAGATAGATCGATAATGATAAGAGTAATAAGTACAGTAATTGTCGTTCTATCGATCATATATGCATAATACGGCTAATAATATGAGTTAGATTGATAATAGTAAGAGTAATAAGTATAGTAATTGTCGTTCTATCGATCATATATGCATAATACGGCTAATAATATGAGTTAGATTGATAATAGTAAGAGTAATAAGTATAGTAATTGTCGTTCTATCGATCATATATGCATAATATGGCTAATAATATGTGTTAGATTGATAATAATAACAGTAATAAGTACAGTAATTGTCGTTCTATCGATAATATAAGCATAATATGTCTAATAATATGAGTTAGATTGATAATAATAAGAGTAGTGAGTATAGTAATTGTCGTTCTATCGATCATATAAGCATAATATGGCTAATAATATGAGTTAGATTGATAATAATAACAGTAATAAGTACAGTAATTGTCGTTCTATCGATAATATAAGCATAATATGGCTAATAATATGAGTTAGATCGATAATGATAAGAGTAATAAGTACAGTAATTGTCGTTCTATCGATCATATATGCATAATATGGCTAATAATATGAGTTAGATTGCTAATAGAAAGAGTAATAAGTATAGTAATTGTCGTTCTATCGATCATATATGCATAATATGGCTAATAATATGAGTTAGATTGATAATAATAACAGTAATAAGTACAGTAATTGTCGTTCTATCGATAATATAAGCATAATATGGCTAATAATATGAGTTAGATCGATAATGATAAGAGTAATAAGTACAGTAATTGTCGTTCTATCGATCATATATGCATAATATGGCTAATAATATGAGTTAGATTGATAATAGTAAGTGTAATAAGTATAGTAATTGTCGTTCTATCGATCATATATGCATAATATGGCTAATAATATGAGTTAGATTGATAATAATAACAGTAATAAGTACAGTAATTGTCGTTCTATCGATAATATCAGCATAATATGGCTAATAATATGAGTTAGATCGATAATGATAAGAGTAATAAGTACAGTAATTGTCGTTCTATCGATCATATATGCATAATATGGCTAATAATATGAGTAAGATTGATAATAATAATAGTAATAAGTATAGTAACTGTCGTTCTATCGATCATTTAAGCATAATATGGCTAATAATATGAGTTAGATCGATAATGATAAGAGTAATAAGTATAGTAATTGTCGTTCTATCGATCATTTAAGCATAATACGGCTAATAATATGAGTTAGATTGATAATAATAACAGTAATAAGTACAGTAATTGTCGTTCTATCGATAATATCAGCATAATATGGCTAATAATATGAGTTAGATCGATAATGATAAGAGTAATAAGTACAGTAATTGTCGTTCTATCGATCATATATGCATAATATGGCTAATAATATGAGTAAGATTGATAATAATAATAGTAATAAGTATAGTAATTGTCGTTCTATCGATCATTTAAGCATAATATGGCTAATAATATGAGTTAGATCGATAATGATAAGAGTAATAAGTACAGTAATTGTCGTTCTATCGATCATATATGCATAATATGGCTAATAATATGAGTTAGATTGATAATAGTAAGTGTAATAAGTATAGTAATTGTCGTTCTATCGATCATATATGCATAATATGGCTAATAATATGAGTTAGATTGATAATAATAACAGTAATAAGTACAGTAATTGTCGTTCTATCGATAATATAAGCATAATATGGCTAATAATATGAGTTAGATCGATAATGATAAGAGTAATAAGTACAGTAATTGTCGTTCTATCGATCATATATGCATAATATGGCTAATAATATGAGTTAGATTGCTAATAGAAAGAGTAATAAGTATAGTAATTGTCGTTCTATCGATCATATATGCATAATATGGCTAATAATATGAGTTAGATTGATAATAATAACAGTAATAAGTACAGTAATTGTCGTTCTATCGATAATATAAGCATAATATGGCTAATAATATGAGTTAGATCGATAATGATAAGAGTAATAAGTACAGTAATTGTCGTTCTATCGATCATATATGCATAATATGGCTAATAATATGAGTTAGATTGATAATAGTAAGTGTAATAAGTATAGTAATTGTCGTTCTATCGATCATATATGCATAATATGGCTAATAATATGAGTTAGATTGATAATAATAACAGTAATAAGTACAGTAATTGTCGTTCTATCGATAATATCAGCATAATATGGCTAATAATATGAGTTAGATCGATAATGATAAGAGTAATAAGTACAGTAATTGTCGTTCTATCGATCATATATGCATAATATGGCTAATAATATGAGTAAGATTGATAATAATAATAGTAATAAGTATAGTAACTGTCGTTCTATCGATCATTTAAGCATAATATGGCTAATAATATGAGTTAGATCGATAATGATAAGAGTAATAAGTATAGTAATTGTCGTTCTATCGATCATTTAAGCATAATACGGCTAATAATATGAGTTAGATTGATAATAATAACAGTAATAAGTACAGTAATTGTCGTTCTATCGATAATATCAGCATAATATGGCTAATAATATGAGTTAGATCGATAATGATAAGAGTAATAAGTACAGTAATTGTCGTTCTATCGATCATATATGCATAATATGGCTAATAATATGAGTAAGATTGATAATAATAATAGTAATAAGTATAGTAATTGTCGTTCTATCGATCATTTAAGCATAATATGGCTAATAATATGAGTTAGATCGATAATGATAAGAGTAATAAGTACAGTAATTGTCGTTCTATCGATCATATATGCATAATATGGCTAATAATATGAGTTAGATTGATAATAGTAAGTGTAATAAGTATAGTAATTGTCGTTCTATCGATCATATATGCATAATATGGCTAATAATATGAGTTAGATTGATAATAATAACAGTAATAAGTACAGTAATTGTCGTCCTATCGATAATATAAGCATAATATGGCTAATAATATGAGTTATATCGATAATGATACGAGTAATAAGTACAGTAATTGTAGTTCTATCGATCATATATGCATAATATGGCTAATAATATGAGTAAGATTGATAATACTAATAGTAATAAGTATAGTAATTGTCGTTCTATCGATCATTTAAGCATAATATGGCTAATAATATGAGTTAAATTGATAATAATAATAGTAATAAGTACAGTAATTGTCGTTCTATCGATAATATAAGCATAATATGGCTAATAATATGAGTTAGATCGATAATGATAAGAGTAATAAGTATAGTAATTGTCGTTCTATCGATCATATAAGCATAATATGGCTGATAATATGAGTTAGATCGATAATGATAAGAGTAATAAGTACAGTAATTGTCGTTCTATCGATGATATAAGCATAATATGGCTAATAATATGAATTAGATTCATAATAGTAAGAGTAATAAGTATAGTAATTGTCGTTCTATCGATCATATATGCATAATATGGCTAATAATATGAGTTAGATTGATAATAATAACAGTAATAAGTACAGTAATTGTCGTTCTATCGATAATATAAGCATAATATGGCTAATAATATGAGCTAGATCGATAATGATAAGAGTAATAAGTACAGTAATTGTCGTTCTATCGATCATATATGCATAATATGGCTAATAATATGAGTAAGATTGATAATAATAATAGTAATAAGTATAGTAATTGTCGTTCTATCGATCATTTAAGCATAATATGGCTAATAATATGAGTTAGATCGATAATGATAAGAGTAATAAGTATAGTAATTGTCGTTCTATCGATCATTTAAGCATAATACGGCTAATAATATGAGTTAGATTGATAATAATAATAGTAATAAGTACAGTGATTGTCGTTCTATCGATAATATAAGCATAATATGTCTAATAATATGAGTTAGATTGATAATAATAAGAGTAGTGAGTATAGTAATTGTCGTTCTATCGATCATATAAGCATAATATGGCTAATAATATGAGTTAGATTGATAATAATAACAGTAATAAGTACAGTAATTGTCGTTCTATCGATAATATAAGCATAATATGGCTAATAATATGAGTTAGATCGATAATGATAAGAGTAATAAGTACAGTAATTGTCGTTCTATCGATGATATATGCATAATATGGCTAATAATATGAGTTAGATTGCTAATAGAAAGAGTAATAAGTATAGTAATTGTCGTTCTATCGATCATATATGCATAATATGGCTAATAATATGAGTTAGATTGATAATAATAACAGTAATAAGTACAGTAATTGTCGTTCTCTCGATCATTTAAGCATAATATGGCTAATAATATGAGTTAGATCGATAATGATAAGAGTAATAAGTATAGTAATTGTCGTTCTATCGATCATTTAAGCATAATACGGCTAATAATATGAGTTAGATTGATAATAATAACAGTAATAAGTACAGTGATTGTCGTTCTATCGATAATATAAGCATAATATGTCTAATAATATGAGTTAGATTGATAATAATAAGAGTAGTGAGTATAGTAATTGTCGTTCTATCGATCATATAAGCATAATATGGCTAATAATATGAGTTAGATTGATAATAATAACAGTAATAAGTACAGTAATTGTCGTTCTATCGATAATATAAGCATAATATGGCTAATAATATGAGTTAGATCGATAATGATAAGAGTAATAAGTACAGTAATTGTCGTTCTATCGATCATATATGCATAATATGGCTAATAATATGAATTAGATTGATAATAGTAAGAGTAATAAGTATAGTAATTGTCGTTCTATCGATCATATAAGCATAAGATGGTTAATAATATGAGTTAGATTGATAATAGTGAGTGTAATTAGTATAGTAATTGTCGTTCTATCGATCATATTAGCATAATATGGTTAATAATATGAGTTAGATCGATAATGATAAGAGTAATAAGTACAGTAATTGTCGTTCTATCGATCATATATGCATAATATGGCTAATAATATGAGTAAGATTGATAATAATAATAGTAATAAGTATAGTAATTGTCGTTCTATCGATCATTTAAGCATAATATGGCTAATAATATGAGTTAAATTGATAATAATAACAGTAATAAGTACAGTAATTGTCGTTCTATCGATAATATAAGCATAATATGGCTAATAATATGAGTTAGGTCGATAATGATAAGAGTAATAAGTACAGTAATTGTCGTTCTATCGATCATATGTGCATAATATGGCTAATAATATGAGTTAGATTGATAATAGTAAGAGTAATAAGTATAGTAATTGTCGTTCTATCGATCATATAAGCATAATATGGCTAATAATATGAGTTAGATTGATAATAGTAAGTGCAATAAGTATAGTAATTGTCGTTCTATCGATCATATATGCATAATATGGCTAATAATATGAGTTAGATTGATAATAATAACAGTAATAAGTACAGTAATTGTCGTTCTATCGATAATATAAGCATAATATGTCTAATAATATGAGTTAGATTGATAATAATAAGAGTAATAAGTATAGTAATTGTCGTTCTATCGATCATTTAAGCATAATATGGCTAATAATATGAGTTAGATTGATAATAATAACAGTAATAAGTACAGTAATTGTCGTTCTATCGATAATATAAGCATAATATGGCTAATAATATGAGTAGATTGATAATAATAACAGTAATAAGTACAGTAATTGTCGTTCTATCGATAATATAAGCATAATATGGCTAATAATATGAGTTAGATTGATAATAATAACAGTAATAAGTACAGTAATTGTCGTTCTCTCGATCATATAAGCATAATATAGTTAATAATATGAGTTAGATTGATAATAATAACAGTAATAAGTACAGTAATTGTCGTTCTATCGATCATTTAAGCATAATATGGCTAATAATATGAGTTAGATTGATAATAATAACAGTAATAAGTACAGGAATTGTCGTTCTATCGATAATATAAGCATAATATGGCTAATTATATGAGTTAGATCGATAATGATAAGAGTAATAAGTACAGTAATTGTCGTTCTATCGATCATATATGCATAATACGGCTAATAATATGAGTTAGATTGATAATAGTAAGAGTAATAAGTATAGTAATTGTCGTTCCATCGATCATTTAAGCATAATACGGCTAATAATATGAGTTAGATTGATAATAATAACAGTAATAAGTACAGTGATTGTCGTTCTATCGATAATATAAGCATAATATGTCTAATAATATGAGTTAGATTGATAATAATAATAGTAATAAGTACAGTGATTGTCGTTCTATCGATAATATAAGCATAATATGTCTAATAATATGAGTTAGATTGATAATAATAAGAGTAGTGAGTATAGTAATTGTCGTTCTATCGATCATATAAGCATAATATGGCTAATAATATGAGTTAGATTGATAATAATAACAGTAATAAGTACAGTAATTGTCGTTCTATCGATAATATAAGCATAATATGGCTAATAATATGAGTTAGATCGATAATGATAAGAGTAATAAGTACAGTAATTGTCGTTCTATCGATGATATATGCATAATATGGCTAATAATATGAGTTAGATTGCTAATAGAAAGAGTAATAAGTATAGTAATTGTCGTTCTATCGATCATATATGCATAATATGGCTAATAATATGAGTTAGATTGATAATAATAACAGTAATAAGTACAGTAATTGTCGTTCTCTCGATCATTTAAGCATAATATGGCTAATAATATGAGTTAGATCGATAATGATAAGAGTAATAAGTATAGTAATTGTCGTTCTATCGATCATTTAAGCATAATACGGCTAATAATATGAGTTAGATTGATAATAATAACAGTAATAAGTACAGTGATTGTCGTTCTATCGATAATATAAGCATAATATGTCTAATAATATGAGTTAGATTGATAATAATAAGAGTAGTGAGTATAGTAATTGTCGTTCTATCGATCATATAAGCATAATATGGCTAATAATATGAGTTAGATTGATAATAATAACAGTAATAAGTACAGTAATTGTCGTTCTATCGATAATATAAGCATAATATGGCTAATAATATGAGTTAGATCGATAATGATAAGAGTAATAAGTACAGTAATTGTCGTTCTATCGATCATATATGCATAATATGGCTAATAATATGAATTAGATTGATAATAGTAAGAGTAATAAGTATAGTAATTGTCGTTCTATCGATCATATAAGCATAAGATGGTTAATAATATGAGTTAGATTGATAATAGTGAGTGTAATTAGTATAGTAATTGTCGTTCTATCGATCATATTAGCATAATATGGTTAATAATATGAGTTAGATCGATAATGATAAGAGTAATAAGTACAGTAATTGTCGTTCTATCGATCATATATGCATAATATGGCTAATAATATGAGTAAGATTGATAATAATAATAGTAATAAGTATAGTAATTGTCGTTCTATCGATCATTTAAGCATAATATGGCTAATAATATGAGTTAAATTGATAATAATAACAGTAATAAGTACAGTAATTGTCGTTCTATCGATAATATAAGCATAATATGGCTAATAATATGAGTTAGGTCGATAATGATAAGAGTAATAAGTACAGTAATTGTCGTTCTATCGATCATATGTGCATAATATGGCTAATAATATGAGTTAGATTGATAATAGTAAGAGTAATAAGTATAGTAATTGTCGTTCTATCGATCATATAAGCATAATATGGCTAATAATATGAGTTAGATTGATAATAGTAAGTGCAATAAGTATAGTAATTGTCGTTCTATCGATCATATATGCATAATATGGCTAATAATATGAGTTAGATTGATAATAATAACAGTAATAAGTACAGTAATTGTCGTTCTATCGATAATATAAGCATAATATGTCTAATAATATGAGTTAGATTGATAATAATAAGAGTAATAAGTATAGTAATTGTCGTTCTATCGATCATTTCAGCATAATATGGTTAATAATATGAGTTAGATTGATAATAATAAGAGTAATAAGTATAGTAATTGTCGTTCTATCGATCATATAAGCATAATATGGCTAATAATATGAGTAAGATTTATAATAATAATAGTAATAAGTATAGTAATTGTCGTTCTATCGATCATTTAAGCATAATATGGCTAATAATATGAGTTAGATTGATAATAATAACAGTAATAAGTACAGTAATTGTCGTTCTATCGATAATATAAGCATAATATGGCTAATAATATGAGTAGATTGATAATAATAACAGTAATAAGTACAGTAATTGTCGTTCTATCGATAATATAAGCATAATATGGCTAATAATATGAGTTAGATTGATAATAATAACAGTAATAAGTACAGTAATTGTCGTTCTCTCGATCATATAAGCATAATATAGTTAATAATATGAGTTAGATTGATAATAATAACAGTAATAAGTACAGTAATTGTCGTTCTATCGATCATTTAAGCATAATATGGCTAATAATATGAGTTAGATTGATAATAATAACAGTAATAAGTACAGGAATTGTCGTTCTATCGATAATATAAGCATAATATGGCTAATTATATGAGTTAGATCGATAATGATAAGAGTAATAAGTACAGTAATTGTCGTTCTATCGATCATATATGCATAATACGGCTAATAATATGAGTTAGATTGATAATAGTAAGAGTAATAAGTATAGTAATTGTCGTTCCATCGATCATATATGCATAATATGGCTAATAATATGAGTTAGATTGGTAATAATAACAGTAATAAGTACAGTAATTGTCGTTCTATCGATAATATAAGCATAATATGTCTAATAATATGAGTTAGATTGATAATAATAAGAGTAGTGAGTATAGTAATTGTCGTTCTATCGATCATATAAGCATAATATGGCTAAGAATATGAGTTAGATTGATAATAATAACAGTAATAAGTACAGTAATTGTCGTTCTATCGATAATATAAGCATAATATGGCTAATAATATGAGTTAGATCGATAATGATAAGAGTAATAAGTACAGTAATTGTCGTTCTATCGATCATATATGCATAATATGGCTAATAATATGAGTTAGATTGATAATAGTAAGTGTAATAAGTATAGTAATTGTCGTTCTATCGATCATATATGCATAATATGGCTAATAATATGAGTTAGATTGATAATAATAACAGTAATAAGTACAGTAATTGTCGTTCTATCGATAATATAAGCATAATATGGCTAATAATATGAGTTAGATCGATAATGATAAGAGTAATAAGTACAGTAATTGTCGTTCTATCGATCATATATGCATAATATGGCTAATAATATGAGTTAGATTGATAATAATAACAGTAATAAGTACAGTAATTGTCGTTCTCTCGATCATATAAGCATAATATGGCTAATAATAAGAGTAAGATTTATAATAATAATAGTAATAAGTATAGTAATTGTCGTTCTATCGATCATTTAAGCATAATATGGCTAATAATATGAGTTAGATTGATAATAATAACAGTAATAAGTACAGGAATTGTCGTTCTATCGATAATATAAGCATAATATGGCTAATAATATGAGTTAGATCGATAATGATAAGAGTAATAAGTATAGTAATTGTCGTTCTATCGATCATATATGCATAATATGGCTAATAATATGAGTTAGATTGATAATAATAACAGTAATAAGTACAGTAATTGTCGTCCTATCGATAATATAAGCATAATATGGCTAATAATATGAGTTATATCGATAATGATACGAGTAATAAGTACAGTAATTGTAGTTCTATCGATCATATATGCATAATATGGCTAATAATATGAGTAAGATTGATAATAATAATAGTAATAAGTATAGTAATTGTCGTTCTATCGATCATTTAAGCATAATATGGCTAATAATATGAGTTAGATCGATAATGATAAGAGTAATAAGTACAGTATTTGTCGTTCTATCGATGATATAAGCATAATATGGCTAATAATATGAGTTAGATTGATAATAATAACAGTAATAAGTACAGTAATTGTCGTTCTCTCGATCATATAAGCATAATATAGTTAATAATATGAGTTAGATTGATAATAATAACAGTAATAAGTACAGTAATTGTCGTTCTATCGATCATTTAAGCATAATATGGCTAATAATATGAGTTAGATTGATAATAATAACAGTAATAAGTACAGGAATTGTCGTTCTATCGATAATATAAGCATAATATGGCTAATTATATGAGTTAGATCGATAATGATAAGAGTAATAAGTACAGTAATTGTCGTTCTATCGATCATATATGCATAATACGGCTAATAATATGAGTTAGATTGATAATAGTAAGAGTAATAAGTATAGTAATTGTCGTTCCATCGATCATATATGCATAATATGGCTAATAATATGAGTTAGATTGATAATAATAACAGTAATAAGTACAGTAATTGTCGTTCTATCGATAATATAAGCATAATATGTCTAATAATATGAGTTAGATTGATAATAATAAGAGTAGTGAGTATAGTAATTGTCGTTCTATCGATCATATAAGCATAATATGGCTAAGAATATGAGTTAGATTGATAATAATAACAGTAATAAGTACAGTAATTGTCGTTCTATCGATAATATAAGCATAATATGGCTAATAATATGAGTTAGATCGATAATGATAAGAGTAATAAGTACAGTAATTGTCGTTCTATCGATCATATATGCATAATATGGCTAATAATATGAGTTAGATTGATAATAGTAAGTGTAATAAGTATAGTAATTGTCGTTCTAT
Organism: Megachile rotundata; assembly: GCF_050947335.1. NCBI lineage: Eukaryota > Metazoa > Arthropoda > Insecta > Hymenoptera > Megachilidae > Megachile > Megachile rotundata. The sequence continues at coordinate 46,086 of NW_027474279.1, read as the reverse complement.
CGATCATATATGCATAATATGGCTAATAATATGAGTTAGATTGATAATAATAACAGTAATAAGTACAGTAATTGTCGTTCTATCGATAATATAAGCATAATATGGCTAATAATATGAGTTAGATCGATAATGATAAGAGTAATAAGTACAGTAATTGTCGTTCTATCGATCATATATGCATAATATGGCTAATAATATGAGTTAGATTGATAATAATAACAGTAATAAGTACAGTAATTGTCGTTCTCTCGATCATATAAGCATAATATGGCTAATAATAAGAGTAAGATTTATAATAATAATAGTAATAAGTATAGTAATTGTCGTTCTATCGATCATTTAAGCATAATATGGCTAATAATATGAGTTAGATTGATAATAATAACAGTAATAAGTACAGGAATTGTCGTTCTATCGATAATATAAGCATAATATGGCTAATAATATGAGTTAGATTGATAATAATAACAGTAATAAGTACAGTAATTGTCGTTCTATCGATCATTTAAGCATAATATGGCTAATAATATGAGTTAGATTGATAATAATAACAGTAATAAGTACAGAAATTGTCGTTCTATCGATAATATAAGCATAATATGGCTAATTATATGAGTTAGATCGATAATGATAAGAGTAATAAGTACAGTAATTGTCGTTCTATCGATCATATATGCATAATACGGCTAATAATATGAGTTAGATTGATAATAGTAAGAGTAATAAGTATAGTAATTGTCGTTCCATCGATCATATATGCATAATATGGCTAATAATATGAGTTAGATTGATAATAATAACAGTAATAAGTACAGTAATTGTCGTTCTATCGATAATATAAGCATAATATGTCTAATAATATGAGTTAGATTGATAATAATAAGAGTAGTGAGTATAGTAATTGTCGTTCTATCGATCATATAAGCATAATATGGCTAAGAATATGAGTTAGATTGATAATAATAACAGTAATAAGTACAGTAATTGTCGTTCTATCGATAATATAAGCATAATATGGCTAATAATATGAGTTAGATCGATAATGATAAGAGTAATAAGTACAGTAATTGTCGTTCTATCGATCATATATGCATAATATGGCTAATAATATGAGTTAGATTGATAATAGTAAGTGTAATAAGTATAGTAATTGTCGTTCTATCGATCATATATGCATAATATGGCTAATAATATGAGTTAGATTGATAATAATAACAGTAATAAGTACAGTAATTGTCGTTCTCTCGATCATATAAGCATAATATAGTTAATAATATGAGTTAGATTGATAATAATAACAGTAATAAGTACAGTAATTGTCGTTCTATCGATCATTTAAGCATAATATGGCTAATAATATGAGTTAGATTGATAATAATAACAGTAATAAGTACAGGAATTGTCGTTCTATCGATAATATAAGCATAATATGGCTAATTATATGAGTTAGATCGATAATGATAAGAGTAATAAGTACAGTAATTGTCGTTCTATCGATCATATATGCATAATACGGCTAATAATATGAGTTAGATTGATAATAGTAAGAGTAATAAGTATAGTAATTGTCGTTCCATCGATCATATATGCATAATATGGCTAATAATATGAGTTAGATTGATAATAATAACAGTAATAAGTACAGTAATTGTCGTTCTATCGATAATATAAGCATAATATGGCTAATAATATGAGCTAGATCGATAATGATAAGAGTAATAAGTATAGTAATTGTCGTTCTATCGATCATTTAAGCATAATACGGCTAATAATATGAGTTAGATTGATAATAATAATAGTAATAAGTACAGTGATTGTCGTTCTATCGATAATATAAGCATAATATGTCTAATAATATGAGTTAGATTGATAATAATAAGAGTAGTGAGTATAGTAATTGTCGTTCTATCGATCATATAAGCATAATATGGCTAATAATATGAGTTAGATTGATAATAATAACAGTAATAAGTACAGTAATTGTCGTTCTATCGATAATATAAGCATAATATGGCTAATAATATGAGTTAGATCGATAATGATAAGAGTAATAAGTACAGTAATTGTCGTTCTATCGATGATATATGCATAATATGGCTAATAATATGAGTTAGATTGCTAATAGAAAGAGTAATAAGTATAGTAATTGTCGTTCTATCGATCATATATGCATAATATGGCTAATAATATGAGTTAGATTGATAATAATAACAGTAATAAGTACAGTAATTGTCGTTCTCTCGATCATTTAAGCATAATATGGCTAATAATATGAGTTAGATCGATAATGATAAGAGTAATAAGTACAGTAATTGTCGTTCTATCGATCATATATGCATAATACGGCTAATAATATGAGTTAGATTGATAATAGTAAGAGTAATAAGTATAGTAATTGTCGTTCCATCGATCATATATGCATAATATGGCTAATAATATGAGTTAGATTGATAATAATAACAGTAATAAGTACAGTAATTGTCGTTCTATCGATAATATAAGCATAATATGTCTAATAATATGAGTTAGATTGCTAATAGAAAGAGTAATAAGTATAGTAATTGTCGTTCTATCGATCATATATGCATAATATGGCTAATAATATGAGTTAGATTGATAATAATAACAGTAATAAGTACAGTAATTGTCGTTCTCTCGATCATATAAGCATAATATAGTTAATAATATGAGTTAGATTGATAATAATAAGAGTAATAAGTATAGTAATTGTCGTTCTATCGATCATATAAGCATAATATGGCTAATAATAAGAGTAAGATTTATAATAATAATAGTAATAAGTATAGTAATTGTCGTTCTATCGATCATTTAAGCATAATATGGCTAATAATATGAGTTAGATTGATAATAATAACAGTAATAAGTACAGGAATTGTCGTTCTATCGATAATATAAGCATAATATGGCTAATAATCTGAGTTAGATCGATAATGATAAGAGTAATAAGTACAGTAATTGTCGTTCTATCGATCATATATGCATAATACGGCTAATAATATGAGTTAGATTGATAATAGTAAGAGTAATAAGTATAGTAATTGTCGTTCTATCGATCATATAAGCATAATATGGCTAATAATAAGAGTAAGATTTATAATAATAATAGTAATAAGTATAGTAATTGTCGTTCTATCGATCATTTAAGCATAATATGGCTAATAATATGAGTTAGATTGATAATAATAACAGTAATAAGTACAGGAATTGTCGTTCTATCGATAATATAAGCATAATATGGCTAATAATATGAGTTAGATCGATAATGATAAGAGTAATAAGTACAGTAATTGTCGTTCTATCGATCATATATGCATAATACGGCTAATAATATGAGTTAGATTGATAATAGTAAGAGTAATAAGTATAGTAATTGTCGTTCTATCGATCATATATGCATAATATGGCTAATAATATGAGTTAGATTGATAATAATAACAGTAATAAGTACAGTAATTGTCGTTCTATCGATAATATAAGCATAATATGTCTAATAATATGAGTTAGATTGATAATAATAAGAGTAGTGAGTATAGTAATTGTCGTTCTATCGATCATATAAGCATAATATGGCTAATAATATGAGTTAGATTGATAATAATAACAGTAATAAGTACAGTAATTGTCGTTCTATCGATAATATAAGCATAATATGGCTAATAATATGAGTTAGATCGATAATGATAAGAGTAATAAGTACAGTAATTGTCGTTCTATCGATCATATATGCATAATATGGCTAATAATATGAGTTAGATTGATAATAGTAAGTGTAATAAGTATAGTAATTGTCGTTCTATCGATCATATATGCATAATATGGCTAATAATATGAGTTAGATTGATAATAATAACAGTAATAAGTACAGTAATTGTCGTTCTAGCGATAATATAAGCATAATATGGCTAATAATATGAGTTAGATCGATAATGATAAGAGTAATAAGTACAGTAATTGTCGTTCTATCGATCATATAAGCATAATATGGCTAATAATATGAGTTAGATCGATAATGATAAGAGTAATAAGTACAGTAATTGTCGTTCTATCGATGATATAAGCATAATATGGCTAATAATATGAATTAGATTGATAATAGTAAGAGTAATAAGTATAGTAATTGTCGTTCTATCGATCATATAAGCATAAGATGGTTAATAATATGAGTTAGATTGATAATAGTGAGTGTAATTAGTATAGTAATTGTCGTTCTATCGATCATATTAGCATAATATGGTTAATAATATGAGTTAGATCGATAATGATAAGAGTAATAAGTACAGTAATTGTCGTTCTATCGATCATATATGCATAATATGGCTAATAATATGAGTAAGATTGATAATAATAATAGTAATAAGTATAGTAATTGTCGTTCTATCGATCATTTAAGCATAATATGGCTAATAATATGAGTTAGATTGATAATAATAACAGTAATAAGTACAGTGATTGTCGTTCTATCGATAATATAAGCATAATATGTCTAATAATATGAGTTACATTGATAATAATAAGAGTAGTGAGTATAGTAATTGTCGTTCTATCGATCATATAAGCATAATATGGCTAATAATATGAGTTAGATTGATAATAATAACAGTAATAAGTACAGTAATTGTCGTTCTATCGATAATATAAGCATAATATGGCTAATAATATGAGTTAGATCGATAATGATAAGAGTAATAAGTACAGTAATTGTCGTTCTATCGATCATATATGCATAATATGGCTAATAATATGAGTTAGATTGCTAATAGAAAGAGTAATAAGTATAGTAATTGTCGTTCTATCGATCATATATGCATAATATGGCTAATAATATGAGTTAGATTGATAATAATAACAGTAATAAGTACAGTAATTGTCGTTCTCTCGATCATATAAGCATAATATAGTTAATAATATGAGTTAGATTGATAATAATAAGAGTAATAAGTATAGTAATTGTCGTTCTATCGATCATATAAGCATAATATGGCTAATAATAAGAGTAAGATTTATAATAATAATAGTAATAAGTATAGTAATTGTCGTTCTATCGATCATTTAAGCATAATATGGCTAATAATATGAGTTAGATTCATAATAATAACAGTAATAAGTACAGGAATTGTCGTTCTATCGATAATATAAGCATAATATGGCTAATAATATGAGTTAGATCGATAATGATAAGAGTAATAAGTACAGTAATTGTCGTTCTATCGATCATATATGCATAATACGGCTAATAATATGAGTTAGATTGATAATAGTAAGAGTAATAAGTATAGTAATTGTCGTTCTATCGATCATATATGCATAATATGGCTAATAATATGAGTTAGATTGATAATAATAACAGTAATAAGTACAGTAATTGTCGTTCTATCGATAATATAAGCATAATATGTCTAATAATATGAGTTAGATTGATAATAATAAGAGTAGTGAGTATAGTAATTGTCGTTCTATCGATCATATAAGCATAATATGGCTAATAATATGAGTTAGATTGATAATAATAACAGTAATAAGTACAGTAATTGTCGTTCTATCGATAATATAAGCATAATATGGCTAATAATATGAGTTAGATCGATAATGATAAGAGTAATAAGTACAGTAATTGTCGTTCTATCGATCATATATGCATAATATGGCTAATAATATGAGTTAGATTGATAATAGTAAGTGTAATAAGTATAGTAATTGTCGTTCTATCGATCATATATGCATAATATGGCTAATAATATGAGTTAGATTGATAATAATAACAGTAATAAGTACAGTAATTGTCGTTCTAGCGATAATATAAGCATAATATGGCTAATAATATGAGTTAGATCGATAATGATAAGAGTAATAAGTACAGTAATTGTCGTTCTATCGATCATATAAGCATAATATGGCTAATAATATGAGTTAGATCGATAATGATAAGAGTAATAAGTACAGTAATTGTCGTTCTATCGATGATATAAGCATAATATGGCTAATAATATGAATTAGATTGATAATAGTAAGAGTAATAAGTATAGTAATTGTCGTTCTATCGATCATATAAGCATAAGATGGTTAATAATATGAGTTAGATTGATAATAGTGAGTGTAATTAGTATAGTAATTGTCGTTCTATCGATCATATTAGCATAATATGGTTAATAATATGAGTTAGATCGATAATGATAAGAGTAATAAGTACAGTAATTGTCGTTCTATCGATCATATATGCATAATATGGCTAATAATATGAGTAAGATTGATAATAATAATAGTAATAAGTATAGTAATTGTCGTTCTATCGATCATTTAAGCATAATATGGCTAATAATATGAGTTAGATTGATAATAATAACAGTAATAAGTACAGTGATTGTCGTTCTATCGATAATATAAGCATAATATGTCTAATAATATGAGTTACATTGATAATAATAAGAGTAGTGAGTATAGTAATTGTCGTTCTATCGATCATATAAGCATAATATGGCTAATAATATGAGTTAGATTGATAATAATAACAGTAATAAGTACAGTAATTGTCGTTCTATCGATAATATAAGCATAATATGGCTAATAATATGAGTTAGATCGATAATGATAAGAGTAATAAGTACAGTAATTGTCGTTCTATCGATCATATATGCATAATATGGCTAATAATATGAGTTAGATTGCTAATAGAAAGAGTAATAAGTATAGTAATTGTCGTTCTATCGATCATATATGCATAATATGGCTAATAATATGAGTTAGATTGATAATAATAACAGTAATAAGTACAGTAATTGTCGTTCTCTCGATCATATAAGCATAATATAGTTAATAATATGAGTTAGATTGATAATAATAAGAGTAATAAGTATAGTAATTGTCGTTCTATCGATCATATAAGCATAATATGGCTAATAATAAGAGTAAGATTTATAATAATAATAGTAATAAGTATAGTAATTGTCGTTCTATCGATCATTTAAGCATAATATGGCTAATAATATGAGTTAGATTGATAATAATAACAGTAATAAGTACAGGAATTGTCGTTCTATCGATAATATAAGCATAATATGGCTAATAATATGAGTTAGATCGATAATGATAAGAGTAATAAGTACAGTAATTGTCGTTCTATCGATCATATATGCATAATACGGCTAATAATATGAGTTAGATTGATAATAGTAAGAGTAATAAGTATAGTAATTGTCGTTCTATCGATCATATATGCATAATATGGCTAATAATATGAGTTTGATTGATAATAATAACAGTAATAAGTACAGTAATTGTCGTTCTATCGATAATATAAGCATAATATGTCTAATAATATGAGTTAGATTGATAATAATAAGAGTAGTGAGTATAGTAATTGTCGTTCTATCGATCATATAAGCATAATATGGCTAATAATATGAGTTAGATTGATAATAATAACAGTAATAAGTACAGTAATTGTCGTTCTATCGATAATATAAGCATAATATGGCTAATAATATGAGTTAGATCGATAATGATAAGAGTAATAAGTACAGTAATTGTCGTTCTATCGATCATATATGCATAATATGGCTAATAATATGAGTTAGATTGATAATAGTAAGTGTAATAAGTATAGTAATTGTCGTTCTATCGATCATATATGCATAATATGGCTAATAATATGAGTTAGATTGATAATAATAACAGTAATAAGTACAGTAATTGTCGTTCTAGCGATAATATAAGCATAATATGGCTAATAATATGAGTTAGATCGATAATGATAAGAGTAATAAGTACAGTAATTGTCGTTCTATCGATCATATAAGCATAATATGGCTAATAATATGAGTTAGATCGATAATGATAAGAGTAATAAGTACAGTAATTGTCGTTCTATCGATGATATAAGCATAATATGGCTAATAATATGAATTAGATTGATAATAGTAAGAGTAATAAGTATAGTAATTGTCGTTCTATCGATCATATATGCATAATATGGCTAATAATATGAGTTAGATTGATAATAGTAAGTGTAATAAGTATAGTAATTGTCGTTCTATCGATCATATATGCATAATATGGCTAATAATATGAGTTAGATTGATAATAATAACAGTAATAAGTACAGTAATTGTCGTTCTAGCGATAATATAAGCATAATATGGCTAATAATATGAGTTAGATCGATAATGATAAGAGTAATAAGTACAGTAATTGTCGTTCTATCGATCATATATGCATAATATGGCTAATAATATGAGTTAGATTGATAATAATAACAGTAATAAGTACAGTAATTGTCGTCCTATCGATAATATAAGCATAATATGGCTAATAATATGAGTTATATCGATAATGATACGAGTAATAAGTACAGTAATTGTAGTTCTATCGATCATATATGCATAATATGGCTAATAATAAGAGTAAGATTTATAATAATAATAGTAATAAGTATAGTAATTGTCGTTCTATCGATCATTTAAGCATAATATGGCTAATAATATGAGTTAGATTGATAATAATAACAGTAATAAGTACAGGAATTGTCGTTCTATCGATAATATAAGCATAATATGGCTAATAATATGAGTTAGATCGATAATGATAAGAGTAATAAGTACAGTAATTGTCGTTCTATCGATCATATATGCATAATACGGCTAATAATATGAGTTAGATTGATAATAGTAAGAGTAATAAGTATAGTAATTGTCGTTCTATCGATCATATATGCATAATATGGCTAATAATATGAGTTAGATTGATAATAATAACAGTAATAAGTACAGTAATTGTCGTTCTATCGATAATATAAGCATAATATGTCTAATAATATGAGTTAGATTGATAATAATAAGAGTAATAAGTACAGGAATTGTCGTTCTATCGATCATATATGCATAATACGGCTAATAATATGAGTTAGATTGATAATAGTAAGAGTAATAAGTATAGTAATTGTCGTTCTATCGATCATATAAGCATAATATGGCTAATAATAAGAGTAAGATTTATAATAATAATAGTAATAAGTATAGTAATTGTCGTTCTATCGATCATTTAAGCATAATATGGCTAATAATATGAGTTAGATTGATAATAATAACAGTAATAAGTACAGGAATTGTCGTTCTATCGATAATATAAGCATAATATGGCTAATAATATGAGTTAGATCGATAATGATAAGAGTAATAAGTACAGTAATTGTCGTTCTATCGATCATATATGCATAATACGGCTAATAATATGAGTTAGATTGATAATAGTAAGAGTAATAAGTATAGTAATTGTCGTTCTATCGATCATATATGCATAATATGGCTAATAATATGAGTTAGATTGATAATAATAACAGTAATAAGTACAGTAATTGTCGTTCTATCGATAATATAAGCATAATATGTCTAATAATATGAGTTAGATTGATAATAATAAGAGTAGTGAGTATAGTAATTGTCGTTCTATCGATCATATAAGCATAATATGGCTAATAATATGAGTTAGATTGATAATAATAACAGTAATAAGTACAGTAATTGTCGTTCTATCGATAATATAAGCATAATATGGCTAATAATATGAGTTAGATCGATAATGATAAGAGTAATAAGTACAGTAATTGTCGTTCTATCGATCATATATGCATAATATGGCTAATAATATGAGTTAGATTGATAATAGTAAGTGTAATAAGTATAGTAATTGTCGTTCTATCGATCATATATGCATAATATGGCTAATAATATGAGTTAGATTGATAATAATAACAGTAATAAGTACAGTAATTGTCGTTCTAGCGATAATATAAGCATAATATGGCTAATAATATGAGTTAGATCGATAATGATAAGAGTAATAAGTACAGTAATTGTCGTTCTATCGATCATATAAGCATAATATGGCTAATAATATGAGTTAGATCGATAATGATAAGAGTAATAAGTACAGTAATTGTCGTTCTATCGATGATATAAGCATAATATGGCTAATAATATGAATTAGATTGATAATAGTAAGAGTAATAAGTATAGTAATTGTCGTTCTATCGATCATATAAGCATAAGATGGTTAATAATATGAGTTAGATTGATAATAGTGAGTGTAATTAGTATAGTAATTGTCGTTCTATCGATCATATTAGCATAATATGGTTAATAATATGAGTTAGATCGATAATGATAAGAGTAATAAGTACAGTAATTGTCGTTCTATCGATCATATATGCATAATATGGCTAATAATATGAGTAAGATTGATAATAATAATAGTAATAAGTATAGTAATTGTCGTTCTATCGATCATTTAAGCATAATATGGCTAATAATATGAGTTAGATTGATAATAATAACAGTAATAAGTACAGTGATTGTCGTTCTATCGATAATATAAGCATAATATGTCTAATAATATGAGTTACATTGATAATAATAAGAGTAGTGAGTATAGTAATTGTCGTTCTATCGATCATATAAGCATAATATGGCTAATAATATGAGTTAGATTGATAATAATAACAGTAATAAGTACAGTAATTGTCGTTCTATCGATAATATAAGCATAATATGGCTAATAATATGAGTTAGATCGATAATGATAAGAGTAATAAGTACAGTAATTGTCGTTCTATCGATCATATATGCATAATATGGCTAATAATATGAGTTAGATTGCTAATAGAAAGAGTAATAAGTATAGTAATTGTCGTTCTATCGATCATATATGCATAATATGGCTAATAATATGAGTTAGATTGATAATAATAACAGTAATAAGTACAGTAATTGTCGTTCTCTCGATCATATAAGCATAATATAGTTAATAATATGAGTTAGATTGATAATAATAAGAGTAATAAGTATAGTAATTGTCGTTCTATCGATCATATAAGCATAATATGGCTAATAATAAGAGTAAGATTTATAATAATAATAGTAATAAGTATAGTAATTGTCGTTCTATCGATCATTTAAGCATAATATGGCTAATAATATGAGTTAGATTCATAATAATAACAGTAATAAGTACAGGAATTGTCGTTCTATCGATAATATAAGCATAATATGGCTAATAATATGAGTTAGATCGATAATGATAAGAGTAATAAGTACAGTAATTGTCGTTCTATCGATCATATATGCATAATACGGCTAATAATATGAGTTAGATTGATAATAGTAAGAGTAATAAGTATAGTAATTGTCGTTCTATCGATCATATATGCATAATATGGCTAATAATATGAGTTAGATTGATAATAATAACAGTAATAAGTACAGTAATTGTCGTTCTATCGATAATATAAGCATAATATGTCTAATAATATGAGTTAGATTGATAATAATAAGAGTAGTGAGTATAGTAATTGTCGTTCTATCGATCATATAAGCATAATATGGCTAATAATATGAGTTAGATTGATAATAATAACAGTAATAAGTACAGTAATTGTCGTTCTATCGATAATATAAGCATAATATGGCTAATAATATGAGTTAGATCGATAATGATAAGAGTAATAAGTACAGTAATTGTCGTTCTATCGATCATATATGCATAATATGGCTAATAATATGAGTTAGATTGATAATAGTAAGTGTAATAAGTATAGTAATTGTCGTTCTATCGATCATATATGCATAATATGGCTAATAATATGAGTTAGATTGATAATAATAACAGTAATAAGTACAGTAATTGTCGTTCTAGCGATAATATAAGCATAATATGGCTAATAATATGAGTTAGATCGATAATGATAAGAGTAATAAGTACAGTAATTGTCGTTCTATCGATCATATAAGCATAATATGGCTAATAATATGAGTTAGATCGATAATGATAAGAGTAATAAGTATAGTAATTGTCGTTCTATCGATCATATAAGCATAATATGGCTAATAATATGAGTTAGATTGATAATAATAACAGTAATAAGTACAGTAATTGTCGTTCTATCGATAATATAAGCATAATATGGCTAATAATATGAGTTAGATCGATAATGATAAGAGTAATAAGTACAGTAATTGTCGTTCTATCGATCATATATGCATAATATGGCTAATAATATGAGTTAGATTGCTAATAGAAAGAGTAATAAGTATAGTAATTGTCGTTCTATCGATCATATATGCATAATATGGCTAATAATATGAGTTAGATTGATAATAATAACAGTAATAAGTACAGTAATTGTCGTTCTCTCGATCATATAAGCATAATATAGTTAATAATATGAGTTAGATTGATAATAATAAGAGTAATAAGTATAGTAATTGTCGTTCTATCGATCATATAAGCATAATATGGCTAATAATAAGAGTAAGATTTATAATAATAATAGTAATAAGTATAGTAATTGTCGTTCTATCGATCATTTAAGCATAATATGGCTAATAATATGAGTTAGATTCATAATAATAACAGTAATAAGTACAGGAATTGTCGTTCTATCGATAATATAAGCATAATATGGCTAATAATATGAGTTAGATCGATAATGATAAGAGTAATAAGTACAGTAATTGTCGTTCTATCGATCATATATGCATAATACGGCTAATAATATGAGTTAGATTGATAATAGTAAGAGTAATAAGTATAGTAATTGTCGTTCTATCGATCATATATGCATAATATGGCTAATAATATGAGTTAGATTGATAATAATAACAGTAATAAGTACAGTAATTGTCGTTCTATCGATAATATAAGCATAATATGTCTAATAATATGAGTTAGATTGATAATAATAAGAGTAGTGAGTATAGTAATTGTCGTTCTATCGATCATATAAGCATAATATGGCTAATAATATGAGTTAGATTGATAATAATAACAGTAATAAGTACAGTAATTGTCGTTCTATCGATAATATAAGCATAATATGGCTAATAATATGAGTTAGATCGATAATGATAAGAGTAATAAGTACAGTAATTGTCGTTCTATCGATCATATATGCATAATATGGCTAATAATATGAGTTAGATTGATAATAGTAAGTGTAATAAGTATAGTAATTGTCGTTCTATCGATCATATATGCATAATATGGCTAATAATATGAGTTAGATTGATAATAATAACAGTAATAAGTACAGTAATTGTCGTTCTAGCGATAATATAAGCATAATATGGCTAATAATATGAGTTAGATCGATAATGATAAGAGTAATAAGTACAGTAATTGTCGTTCTATCGATCATATAAGCATAATATGGCTAATAATATGAGTTAGATCGATAATGATAAGAGTAATAAGTACAGTAATTGTCGTTCTATCGATGATATAAGCATAATATGGCTAATAATATGAATTAGATTGATAATAGTAAGAGTAATAAGTATAGTAATTGTCGTTCTATCGATCATATAAGCATAAGATGGTTAATAATATGAGTTAGATTGATAATAGTGAGTGTAATTAGTATAGTAATTGTCGTTCTATCGATCATATTAGCATAATATGGTTAATAATATGAGTTAGATCGATAATGATAAGAGTAATAAGTACAGTAATTGTCGTTCTATCGATCATATATGCATAATATGGCTAATAATATGAGTAAGATTGATAATAATAATAGTAATAAGTATAGTAATTGTCGTTCTATCGATCATTTAAGCATAATATGGCTAATAATATGAGTTAGATTGATAATAATAACAGTAATAAGTACAGTGATTGTCGTTCTATCGATAATATAAGCATAATATGTCTAATAATATGAGTTACATTGATAATAATAAGAGTAGTGAGTATAGTAATTGTCGTTCTATCGATCATATAAGCATAATATGGCTAATAATATGAGTTAGATTGATAATAATAACAGTAATAAGTACAGTAATTGTCGTTCTATCGATAATATAAGCATAATATGGCTAATAATATGAGTTAGATCGATAATGATAAGAGTAATAAGTACAGTAATTGTCGTTCTATCGATCATATATGCATAATATGGCTAATAATATGAGTTAGATTGCTAATAGAAAGAGTAATAAGTATAGTAATTGTCGTTCTATCGATCATATATGCATAATATGGCTAATAATATGAGTTAGATTGATAATAATAACAGTAATAAGTACAGTAATTGTCGTTCTCTCGATCATATAAGCATAATATAGTTAATAATATGAGTTAGATTGATAATAATAAGAGTAATAAGTATAGTAATTGTCGTTCTATCGATCATATAAGCATAATATGGCTAATAATAAGAGTAAGATTTATAATAATAATAGTAATAAGTATAGTAATTGTCGTTCTATCGATCATTTAAGCATAATATGGCTAATAATATGAGTTAGATTGATAATAATAACAGTAATAAGTACAGGAATTGTCGTTCTATCGATAATATAAGCATAATATGGCTAATAATATGAGTTAGATCGATAATGATAAGAGTAATAAGTACAGTAATTGTCGTTCTATCGATCATATATGCATAATACGGCTAATAATATGAGTTAGATTGATAATAGTAAGAGTAATAAGTATAGTAATTGTCGTTCTATCGATCATATATGCATAATATGGCTAATAATATGAGTTAGATTGATAATAATAACAGTAATAAGTACAGTAATTGTCGTTCTATCGATAATATAAGCATAATATGTCTAATAATATGAGTTAGATTGATAATAATAAGAGTAGTGAGTATAGTAATTGTCGTTCTATCGATCATATAAGCATAATATGGCTAATAATATGAGTTAGATTGATAATAATAACAGTAATAAGTACAGTAATTGTCGTTCTATCGATAATATAAGCATAATATGGCTAATAATATGAGTTAGATCGATAATGATAAGAGTAATAAGTACAGTAATTGTCGTTCTATCGATCATATATGCATAATATGGCTAATAATATGAGTTAGATTGATAATAGTAAGTGTAATAAGTATAGTAATTGTCGTTCTATCGATCATATATGCATAATATGGCTAATAATATGAGTTAGATTGATAATAATAACAGTAATAAGTACAGTAATTGTCGTTCTAGCGATAATATAAGCATAATATGGCTAATAATATGAGTTAGATCGATAATGATAAGAGTAATAAGTACAGTAATTGTCGTTCTATCGATCATATAAGCATAATATGGCTAATAATATGAGTTAGATCGATAATGATAAGAGTAATAAGTACAGTAATTGTCGTTCTATCGATGATATAAGCATAATATGGCTAATAATATGAATTAGATTGATAATAGTAAGAGTAATAAGTATAGTAATTGTCGTTCTATCGATCATATATGCATAATATGGCTAATAATATGAGTTAGATTGATAATAGTAAGTGTAATAAGTATAGTAATTGTCGTTCTATCGATCATATATGCATAATATGGCTAATAATATGAGTTAGATTGATAATAATAACAGTAATAAGTACAGTAATTGTCGTTCTAGCGATAATATAAGCATAATATGGCTAATAATATGAGTTAGATCGATAATGATAAGAGTAATAAGTACAGTAATTGTCGTTCTATCGATCATATATGCATAATATGGCTAATAATATGAGTTAGATTGATAATAATAACAGTAATAAGTACAGTAATTGTCGTCCTATCGATAATATAAGCATAATATGGCTAATAATATGAGTTATATCGATAATGATACGAGTAATAAGTACAGTAATTGTAGTTCTATCGATCATATATGCATAATATGGCTAATAATAAGAGTAAGATTTATAATAATAATAGTAATAAGTATAGTAATTGTCGTTCTATCGATCATTTAAGCATAATATGGCTAATAATATGAGTTAGATTGATAATAATAACAGTAATAAGTACAGGAATTGTCGTTCTATCGATAATATAAGCATAATATGGCTAATAATATGAGTTAGATCGATAATGATAAGAGTAATAAGTACAGTAATTGTCGTTCTATCGATCATATATGCATAATACGGCTAATAATATGAGTTAGATTGATAATAGTAAGAGTAATAAGTATAGTAATTGTCGTTCTATCGATCATATATGCATAATATGGCTAATAATATGAGTTAGATTGATAATAATAACAGTAATAAGTACAGTAATTGTCGTTCTATCGATAATATAAGCATAATATGTCTAATAATATGAGTTAGATTGATAATAATAAGAGTAATAAGTACAGGAATTGTCGTTCTATCGATAATATAAGCATAATATGGCTAATAATATGAGTTAGATCGATAATGATAAGAGTAATAAGTACAGTAATTGTCGTTCTATCGATCATATATGCATAATACGGCTAATAATATGAGTTAGATTGATAATAGTAAGAGTAATAAGTATAGTAATTGTCGTTCTATCGATCATATATGCATAATATGGCTAATAATATGAGTTAGATTGATAATAATAACAGTAATAAGTACAGTAATTGTCGTTCTATCGATAATATAAGCATAATATGTCTAATAATATGAGTTAGATTGATAATAATAAGAGTAGTGAGTATAGTAATTGTCGTTCTATCGATCATATAAGCATAATATGGCTAATAATATGAGTTAGATTGATAATAATAACAGTAATAAGTACAGTAATTGTCGTTCTATCGATAATATAAGCATAATATGGCTAATAATATGAGTTAGATCGATAATGATAAGAGTAATAAGTACAGTAATTGTCGTTCTATCGATCATATATGCATAATATGGCTAATAATATGAGTTAGATTGATAATAGTAAGTGTAATAAGTATAGTAATTGTCGTTCTATCGATCATATATGCATAATATGGCTAATAATATGAGTTAGATTGATAATAATAACAGTAATAAGTACAGTAATTGTCGTTCTATCGATCATATATGCATAATATGGCTAATAATATGAGTTAGATTGATAATAATAACAGTAATAAGTACAGTAATTGTCGTTCTATCGATAATATAAGCATAATATGTCTAATAATATGAGTTAGATTGATAATAATAAGAGTGGTGAGTATAGTAATTGTCGTTCTATCGATCATATAAGCATAATATGGCTAATAATATGAGTTAGATTGATAATAATAACAGTAATAAGCACAGTAATTGTCGTTCTATCGATAATATAAGCATAATATGGCTAATAATATGAGTTAGATCGATAATGATAAGAGTAATAAGTACAGTAATTGTCGTTCTATCGATCATATATGCATAATATGGCTAATAATATGAGTTAGATTGATAATAGTAAGTGTAATAAGTATAGTAATTGTCGTTCTATCGATCATATATGCATAATATGGCTAATAATATGAGTTAGATTGATAATAATAACAGTAATAAGTACAGTAATTGTCGTTCTAGCGATAATATAAGCATAATATGGCTAATAATATGAGTTAGATCGATAATGATAAGAGTAATAAGTACAGTAATTGTCGTTCTATCGATCATATAAGCATAATATGGCTAATAATATGAGTTAGATCGATAATGATAAGAGTAATAAGTACAGTAATTGTCGTTCTATCGATGATATAAGCATAATATGGCTAATAATATGAATTAGATTGATAATAGTAAGAGTAATAAGTATAGTAATTGTCGTTCTATCGATCATATAAGCATAAGATGGTTAATAATATGAGTTAGATTGATAATAGTGAGTGTAATTAGTATAGTAATTGTCGTTCTATCGATCATATTAGCATAATATGGTTAATAATATGAGTTAGATCGATAATGATAAGAGTAATAAGTACAGTAATTGTCGTTCTATCGATCATATATGCATAATATGGCTAATAATATGAGTAAGATTGATAATAATAATAGTAATAAGTATAGTAATTGTCGTTCTATCGATCATTTAAGCATAATATGGCTAATAATATGAGTTAGATCGATAATGATAAGAGTAATAAGTACAGTAATTGTCGTTCTATCGATCATATATGCATAATATGGCTAATAATATGAGTAAGATTGATAATAATAATAGTAATAAGTATAGTAATTGTCGTTCTATCGATCATTTAAGCATAATATGGCTAATAATATGAGTTAGATCGATAATGATAAGAGTAATAAGTATAGTAATTGTCGTTCTATCGATCATTTAAGCATAATACGGCTAATAATATGAGTTAGATTGATAATAATAACAGTAATAAGTACAGTGATTGTCGTTCTATCGATAATATAAGCATAATATGTCTAATAATATGAGTTACATTGATAATAATAAGAGTAGTGAGTATAGTAATTGTCGTTCTATCGATCATATAAGCATAATATGGCTAATAATATGAGTTAGATTGATAATAATAACAGTAATAAGTACAGTAATTGTCGTTCTATCGATAATATAAGCATAATATGGCTAATAATATGAGTTAGATCGATAATGATAAGAGTAATAAGTACAGTAATTGTCGTTCTATCGATCATATATGCATAATATGGCTAATAATATGAGTTAGATTGCTAATAGAAAGAGTAATAAGTATAGTAATTGTCGTTCTATCGATCATATATGCATAATATGGCTAATAATATGAGTTAGATTGATAATAATAACAGTAATAAGTACAGTAATTGTCGTTCTCTCGATCATATAAGCATAATATAGTTAATAATATGAGTTAGATTGATAATAATAAGAGTAATAAGTATAGTAATTGTCGTTCTATCGATCATATAAGCATAATATGGCTAATAATAAGAGTAAGATTTATAATAATAATAGTAATAAGTATAGTAATTGTCGTTCTATCGATCATTTAAGCATAATATGGCTAATAATATGAGTTAGATTGATAATAATAACAGTAATAAGTACAGGAATTGTCGTTCTATCGATAATATAAGCATAATATGGCTAATAATATGAGTTAGATCGATAATGATAAGAGTAATAAGTACAGTAATTGTCGTTCTATCGATCATATATGCATAATACGGCTAATAATATGAGTTAGATTGATAATAGTAAGAGTAATAAGTATAGTAATTGTCGTTCTATCGATCATATAAGCATAATATGGCTAATAATAAGAGTAAGATTTATAATAATAATAGTAATAAGTATAGTAATTGTCGTTCTATCGATCATTTAAGCATAATATGGCTAATAATATGAGTTAGATTGATAATAATAACAGTAATAAGTACAGGAATTGTCGTTCTATCGATAATATAAGCATAATATGGCTAATAATATGAGTTAGATCGATAATGATAAGAGTAATAAGTACAGTAATTGTCGTTCTATCGATCATATATGCATAATACGGCTAATAATATGAGTTAGATTGATAATAGTAAGAGTAATAAGTATAGTAATTGTCGTTCTATCGATCATATATGCATAATATGGCTAATAATATGAGTTAGATTGATAATAATAACAGTAATAAGTACAGTAATTGTCGTTCTATCGATAATATAAGCATAATATGTCTAATAATATGAGTTAGATTGATAATAATAAGAGTAGTGAGTATAGTAATTGTCGTTCTATCGATCATATAAGCATAATATGGCTAATAATATGAGTTAGATTGATAATAATAACAGTAATAAGTACAGTAATTGTCGTTCTATCGATAATATAAGCATAATATGGCTAATAATATGAGTTAGATCGATAATGATAAGAGTAATAAGTACAGTAATTGTCGTTCTATCGATCATATATGCATAATATGGCTAATAATATGAGTTAGATTGATAATAGTAAGTGTAATAAGTATAGTAATTGTCGTTCTATCGATCATATATGCATAATATGGCTAATAATATGAGTTAGATTGATAATAATAACAGTAATAAGTACAGTAATTGTCGTTCTAGCGATAATATAAGCATAATATGGCTAATAATATGAGTTAGATCGATAATGATAAGAGTAATAAGTACAGTAATTGTCGTTCTATCGATCATATAAGCATAATATGGCTAATAATATGAGTTAGATCGATAATGATAAGAGTAATAAGTACAGTAATTGTCGTTCTATCGATGATATAAGCATAATATGGCTAATAATATGAATTAGATTGATAATAGTAAGAGTAATAAGTATAGTAATTGTCGTTCTATCGATCATATAAGCATAAGATGGTTAATAATATGAGTTAGATTGATAATAGTGAGTGTAATTAGTATAGTAATTGTCGTTCTATCGATCATATTAGCATAATATGGTTAATAATATGAGTTAGATCGATAATGATAAGAGTAATAAGTACAGTAATTGTCGTTCTATCGATCATATATGCATAATATGGCTAATAATATGAGTAAGATTGATAATAATAATAGTAATAAGTATAGTAATTGTCGTTCTATCGATCATTTAAGCATAATATGGCTAATAATATGAGTTAGATTGATAATAATAACAGTAATAAGTACAGTGATTGTCGTTCTATCGATAATATAAGCATAATATGTCTAATAATATGAGTTACATTGATAATAATAAGAGTAGTGAGTATAGTAATTGTCGTTCTATCGATCATATAAGCATAATATGGCTAATAATATGAGTTAGATTGATAATAATAACAGTAATAAGTACAGTAATTGTCGTTCTATCGATAATATAAGCATAATATGGCTAATAATATGAGTTAGATCGATAATGATAAGAGTAATAAGTACAGTAATTGTCGTTCTATCGATCATATATGCATAATATGGCTAATAATATGAGTTAGATTGCTAATAGAAAGAGTAATAAGTATAGTAATTGTCGTTCTATCGATCATATATGCATAATATGGCTAATAATATGAGTTAGATTGATAATAATAACAGTAATAAGTACAGTAATTGTCGTTCTCTCGATCATATAAGCATAATATAGTTAATAATATGAGTTAGATTGATAATAATAAGAGTAATAAGTATAGTAATTGTCGTTCTATCGATCATATAAGCATAATATGGCTAATAATAAGAGTAAGATTTATAATAATAATAGTAATAAGTATAGTAATTGTCGTTCTATCGATCATTTAAGCATAATATGGCTAATAATATGAGTTAGATTCATAATAATAACAGTAATAAGTACAGGAATTGTCGTTCTATCGATAATATAAGCATAATATGGCTAATAATATGAGTTAGATCGATAATGATAAGAGTAATAAGTACAGTAATTGTCGTTCTATCGATCATATATGCATAATACGGCTAATAATATGAGTTAGATTGATAATAGTAAGAGTAATAAGTATAGTAATTGTCGTTCTATCGATCATATATGCATAATATGGCTAATAATATGAGTTAGATTGATAATAATAACAGTAATAAGTACAGTAATTGTCGTTCTATCGATAATATAAGCATAATATGTCTAATAATATGAGTTAGATTGATAATAATAAGAGTAGTGAGTATAGTAATTGTCGTTCTATCGATCATATAAGCATAATATGGCTAATAATATGAGTTAGATTGATAATAATAACAGTAATAAGTACAGTAATTGTCGTTCTATCGATAATATAAGCATAATATGGCTAATAATATGAGTTAGATCGATAATGATAAGAGTAATAAGTACAGTAATTGTCGTTCTATCGATCATATATGCATAATATGGCTAATAATATGAGTTAGATTGATAATAGTAAGTGTAATAAGTATAGTAATTGTCGTTCTATCGATCATATATGCATAATATGGCTAATAATATGAGTTAGATTGATAATAATAACAGTAATAAGTACAGTAATTGTCGTTCTAGCGATAATATAAGCATAATATGGCTAATAATATGAGTTAGATCGATAATGATAAGAGTAATAAGTACAGTAATTGTCGTTCTATCGATCATATAAGCATAATATGGCTAATAATATGAGTTAGATCGATAATGATAAGAGTAATAAGTACAGTAATTGTCGTTCTATCGATGATATAAGCATAATATGGCTAATAATATGAATTAGATTGATAATAGTAAGAGTAATAAGTATAGTAATTGTCGTTCTATCGATCATATAAGCATAAGATGGTTAATAATATGAGTTAGATTGATAATAGTGAGTGTAATTAGTATAGTAATTGTCGTTCTATCGATCATATTAGCATAATATGGTTAATAATATGAGTTAGATCGATAATGATAAGAGTAATAAGTACAGTAATTGTCGTTCTATCGATCATATATGCATAATATGGCTAATAATATGAGTAAGATTGATAATAATAATAGTAATAAGTATAGTAATTGTCGTTCTATCGATCATTTAAGCATAATATGGCTAATAATATGAGTTAGATTGATAATAATAACAGTAATAAGTACAGTGATTGTCGTTCTATCGATAATATAAGCATAATATGTCTAATAATATGAGTTACATTGATAATAATAAGAGTAGTGAGTATAGTAATTGTCGTTCTATCAATCATATAAGCATAATATGGCTAATAATATGAGTTAGATTGATAATAATAACAGTAATAAGTACAGTAATTGTCGTTCTATCGATAATATAAGCATAATATGGCTAATAATATGAGTTAGATCGATAATGAT
Source organism: Megachile rotundata (assembly GCF_050947335.1). Classification (NCBI taxonomy): domain Eukaryota; kingdom Metazoa; phylum Arthropoda; class Insecta; order Hymenoptera; family Megachilidae; genus Megachile; species Megachile rotundata. The sequence goes on along the minus strand of NW_027474279.1, from coordinate 23,542 downwards.
AAGAGTAATAAGTACAGTAATTGTCGTTCTATCGATCATATATGCATAATATGGCTAATAATATGAGTTAGATTGCTAATAGAAAGAGTAATAAGTATAGTAATTGTCGTTCTATCGATCATATATGCATAATATGGCTAATAATATGAGTTAGATTGATAATAATAACAGTAATAAGTACAGTAATTGTCGTTCTCTCGATCATATAAGCATAATATAGTTAATAATATGAGTTAGATTGATAATAATAAGAGTAATAAGTATAGTAATTGTCGTTCTATCGATCATATAAGCATAATATGGCTAATAATAAGAGTAAGATTTATAATAATAATAGTAATAAGTATAGTAATTGTCGTTCTATCGATCATTTAAGCATAATATGGCTAATAATATGAGTTAGATTGATAATAATAACAGTAATAAGTACAGGAATTGTCGTTCTATCGATAATATAAGCATAATATGGCTAATAATATGAGTTAGATCGATAATGATAAGAGTAATAAGTACAGTAATTGTCGTTCTATCGATCATATATGCATAATACGGCTAATAATATGAGTTAGATTGATAATAGTAAGAGTAATAAGTATAGTAATTGTCGTTCTATCGATCATATATGCATAATATGGCTAATAATATGAGTTAGATTGATAATAATAACAGTAATAAGTACAGTAATTGTCGTTCTATCGATAATATAAGCATAATATGTCTAATAATATGAGTTAGATTGATAATAATAAGAGTAGTGAGTATAGTAATTGTCGTTCTATCGATCATATAAGCATAATATGGCTAATAATATGAGTTAGATTGATAATAATAACAGTAATAAGTACAGTAATTGTCGTTCTATCGATAATATAAGCATAATATGGCTAATAATATGAGTTAGATCGATAATGATAAGAGTAATAAGTACAGTAATTGTCGTTCTATCGATCATATATGCATAATATGGCTAATAATATGAGTTAGATTGATAATAGTAAGTGTAATAAGTATAGTAATTGTCGTTCTATCGATCATATATGCATAATATGGCTAATAATATGAGTTAGATTGATAATAATAACAGTAATAAGTACAGTAATTGTCGTTCTAGCGATAATATAAGCATAATATGGCTAATAATATGAGTTAGATCGATAATGATAAGAGTAATAAGTACAGTAATTGTCGTTCTATCGATCATATAAGCATAATATGGCTAATAATATGAGTTAGATCGATAATGATAAGAGTAATAAGTACAGTAATTGTCGTTCTATCGATGATATAAGCATAATATGGCTAATAATATGAATTAGATTGATAATAGTAAGAGTAATAAGTATAGTAATTGTCGTTCTATCGATCATATAAGCATAAGATGGTTAATAATATGAGTTAGATTGATAATAGTGAGTGTAATTAGTATAGTAATTGTCGTTCTATCGATCATATTAGCATAATATGGTTAATAATATGAGTTAGATCGATAATGATAAGAGTAATAAGTACAGTAATTGTCGTTCTATCGATCATATATGCATAATATGGCTAATAATATGAGTAAGATTGATAATAATAATAGTAATAAGTATAGTAATTGTCGTTCTATCGATCATTTAAGCATAATATGGCTAATAATATGAGTTAGATTGATAATAATAACAGTAATAAGTACAGGAATTGTCGTTCTATCGATAATATAAGCATAATATGGCTAATAATATGAGTTAGGTCGATAATGATAAGAGTAATAAGTACAGTAATTGTCGTTCTATCGATCATATGTGCATAATATGGCTAATAATATGAGTTAGATTGATAATAGTAAGAGTAATAAGTATAGTAATTGTCGTTCTATCGATCATATAAGCATAATATGGCTAATAATATGAGTTAGATTGATAATAGTAAGTGCAATAAGTATAGTAATTGTCGTTCTATCGATCATATATGCATAATATGGCTAATAATATGAGTTAGATTGATAATAATAACAGTAATAAGTACAGTAATTGTCGTTCTATCGATAATATAAGCATAATATGTCTAATAATATGAGTTAGATTGATAATAATAAGAGTAATAAGTATAGTAATTGTCGTTCTATCGATCATTTAAGCATAATATGGTTAATAATATGAGTTAGATTGATAATAATAAGAGTAATAAGTATAGTAATTGTCGTTCTATCGATCATATAAGCATAATATGGCTAATAATATGAGTAAGATTTATAATAATAATAGTAATAAGTATAGTAATTGTCGTTCTATCGATCATTTAAGCATAATATGGCTAATAATATGAGTTAGATTGATAATAATAACAGTAATAAGTACAGTAATTGTCGTTCTATCGATAATATAAGCATAATATGGCTAATAATATGAGTAGATTGATAATAATAACAGTAATAAGTACAGTAATTGTCGTTCTATCGATAATATAAGCATAATATGGCTAATAATATGAGTTAGATCGATAATGATAAGAGTAATAAGTACAGTAATTGTCGTTCTATCGATCATATATGCATAATATGGCTAATAATATGAGTAAGATTGATAATAATAATAGTAATAAGTATAGTAATTGTCGTTCTATCGATCATTTAAGCATAATATGGTTAATAATATGAGTTAGATTGATAATAATAAGAGTAATAAGTATAGTAATTGTCGTTCTATCGATCATATAAGCATAATATGGCTAATAATATTAGTAAGATTTATAATAATAATAGTAATAAGTATAGTAATTGTCGTTCTATCGATCATTTAAGCATAATATGGCTAATAATATGAGTTAGATTGATAATAATAACAGTAATAAGTACAGTAATTGTCGTTCTATCGATAATATAAGCATAATATGGCTAATAATATGAGTTGGATCGATAATGATAAGAGTAATAAGTACAGTGATTGTCGTTCTATCGATAATATAAGCTTAATATGTCTAATAATATGAGTTAGATTGATAATAATAAGAGTAGTGAGTATAGTAATTGTCGTTCTATCGATCATATAAGCATAATATGGCTAATAATATGAGTTAGATTGATAATAATAACAGTAATAAGTACAGTAATTGTCGTTCTATCGATAATATAAGCATAATATGGCTAATAATATGAGTTAGATCGATAATGATAAGAGTAATAAGTACAGTAATTGTCGTTCTATCGATCATATATGCATAATATGGCTAATAATATGAGTTAGATTGCTAATAGAAAGAGTAATAAGTATAGTAATTGTCGTTCTATCGATCATATATGCATAATATGGCTAATAATATGAGTTAGATTGCTAATAGAAAGAGTAATAAGTATAGTAATTGTCGTTCTATCGATCATATATGCATAATATGGCTAATAATATGAGTTAGATTGATAATAATAACAGTAATAAGTACAGTAATTGTCGTTCTCTCGATCATATAAGCATAATATAGTTAATAATATGAGTTAGATTGATAATAATAAGAGTAATAAGTATAGTAATTGTCGTTCTATCGATCATATAAGCATAATATGGCTAATAATAAGAGTAAGATTTATAATAATAATAGTAATAAGTATAGTAATTGTCGTTCTATCGATCATTTAAGCATAATATGGCTAATAATATGAGTTAGATTGATAATAATAACAGTAATAAGTACAGGAATTGTCGTTCTATCGATAATATAAGCATAATATGGCTAATTATATGAGTTAGATCGATAATGATAAGAGTAATAAGTACAGTAATTGTCGTTCTATCGATCATATATGCATAATACGGCTAATAATATGAGTTAGATTGATAATAGTAAGAGTAATAAGTATAGTAATTGTCGTTCTATCGATCATATATGCATAATATGGTTAATAATATGAGTTAGATTGATAATAATAACAGTAATAAGTACAGTAATTGTCGTTCTATCGGTAATATAAGCATAATATGTCTAATAATATGAGTTAGATTGATAATAATAACAGTAATAAGTACAGTAATTGTCGTTCTATCGATAATATAAGCATAATATGTCTAATAATATGAGTTAGATTGATAATAATAAGAGTAGTGAGTATAGTAATTGTCGTTCTATCGATCATATAAGCATAATATGGCTAAGAATATGAGTTAGATTGATAATAATAACAGTAATAAGTACAGTAATTGTCGTTCTATCGATAATATAAGCATAATATGGCTAATAATATGAGTTAGATCGATAATGATAAGAGTAATAAGTACAGTAATTGTCGTTCTATCGATCATATATGCATAATATGGCTAATAATATGAGTTAGATTGATAATAGTAAGTGTAATAAGTATAGTAATTGTCGTTCTATCGATCATATATGCATAATATGGCTAATAATATGAGTTAGATTGATAATAATAACAGTAATAAGTACAGTAATTGTCGTTCTCTCGATCATATAAGCATAATATGGCTAATAATAAGAGTAAGATTGATAATAATAATAGTAATAAGTATAGTAATTGTCGTTCTATCGATCATTTAAGCATAATATAGTTAATAATATGAGTTAGATTGATAATAATAAGAGTAATAAGTATAGTAATTGTCGTTCTATCGATCATATAAGCATAATATGGCTAATAATAAGAGTAAGATTTATAATAATAATAGTAATAAGTATAGTAATTGTCGTTCTATCGATCATTTAAGCATAATATGGCTAATAATATGAGTTAGATTGATAATAATAACAGTAATAAGTACAGGAATTGTCGTTCTATCGATAATATAAGCATAATATGGCTAATAATATGAGTTAGATCGATAATGATAAGAGTAATAAGTACAGTAATTGTCGTTCTATCGATCATATATGCATAATACGGCTAATAATATGAGTTAGATTGATAATAGTAAGAGTAATAAGTATAGTAATTGTCGTTCTATCGATCATATATGCATAATATGGCTAATAATATGAGTTAGATTGATAATAATAACAGTAATAAGTACAGTAATTGTCGTTCTATCGATAATATAAGCATAATATGTCTAATAATATGAGTTAGATTGATAATAATAAGAGTAGTGAGTATAGTAATTGTCGTTCTATCGATCATATAAGCATAATATGGCTAATAATATGAGTTAGATTGATAATAATAACAGTAATAAGTACAGTAATTGTCGTTCTATCGATAATATAAGCATAATATGGCTAATAATATGAGTTAGATCGATAATGATAAGAGTAATAAGTACAGTAATTGTCGTTCTATCGATCATATATGCATAATATGGCTAATAATATGAGTTAGATTGATAATAGTAAGTGTAATAAGTATAGTAATTGTCGTTCTATCGATCATATATGCATAATATGGCTAATAATATGAGTTAGATTGATAATAATAACAGTAATAAGTACAGTAATTGTCGTTCTAGCGATAATATAAGCATAATATGGCTAATAATATGAGTTAGATCGATAATGATAAGAGTAATAAGTACAGTAATTGTCGTTCTATCGATCATATAAGCATAATATGGCTAATAATATGAGTTAGATCGATAATGATAAGAGTAATAAGTACAGGAATTGTCGTTCTATCGATGATATAAGCATAATATGGCTAATAATATGAATTAGATTGATAATAGTAAGAGTAATAAGTATAGTAATTGTCGTTCTATCGATCATATATGCATAATATGGCTAATAATATGAGTTAGATTGATAATAGTAAGTGTAATAAGTATAGTAATTGTCGTTCTATCGATCATATATGCATAATATGGCTAATAATATGAGTTAGATTGATAATAATAACAGTAATAAGTACAGTAATTGTCGTTCTAGCGATAATATAAGCATAATATGGCTAATAATATGAGTTAGATCGATAATGATAAGAGTAATAAGTACAGTAATTGTCGTTCTATCGATCATATATGCATAATATGGCTAATAATATGAGTTAGATTGATAATAATAACAGTAATAAGTACAGTAATTGTCGTCCTATCGATAATATAAGCATAATATGGCTAATAATATGAGTTATATCGATAATGATACGAGTAATAAGTACAGTAATTGTAGTTCTATCGATCATATATGCATAATATGGCTAATAATAAGAGTAAGATTTATAATAATAATAGTAATAAGTATAGTAATTGTCGTTCTATCGATCATTTAAGCATAATATGGCTAATAATATGAGTTAGATTGATAATAATAACAGTAATAAGTACAGGAATTGTCGTTCTATCGATAATATAAGCATAATATGGCTAATAATATGAGTTAGATCGATAATGATAAGAGTAATAAGTACAGTAATTGTCGTTCTATCGATCATATATGCATAATACGGCTAATAATATGAGTTAGATTGATAATAGTAAGAGTAATAAGTATAGTAATTGTCGTTCTATCGATCATATATGCATAATATGGCTAATAATATGAGTTAGATTGATAATAATAACAGTAATAAGTACAGTAATTGTCGTTCTATCGATAATATAAGCATAATATGTCTAATAATATGAGTTAGATTGATAATAATAAGAGTAATAAGTACAGGAATTGTCGTTCTATCGATAATATAAGCATAATATGGCTAATAATATGAGTTAGATCGATAATGATAAGAGTAATAAGTACAGTAATTGTCGTTCTATCGATCATATATGCATAATACGGCTAATAATATGAGTTAGATTGATAATAGTAAGAGTAATAAGTATAGTAATTGTCGTTCTATCGATCATATATGCATAATATGGCTAATAATATGAGTTAGATTGATAATAATAACAGTAATAAGTACAGTAATTGTCGTTCTATCGATAATATAAGCATAATATGTCTAATAATATGAGTTAGATTGATAATAATAAGAGTAGTGAGTATAGTAATTGTCGTTCTATCGATCATATAAGCATAATATGGCTAATAATATGAGTTAGATTGATAATAATAACAGTAATAAGTACAGTAATTGTCGTTCTATCGATAATATAAGCATAATATGGCTAATAATATGAGTTAGATCGATAATGATAAGAGTAATAAGTACAGTAATTGTCGTTCTATCGATCATATATGCATAATATGGCTAATAATATGAGTTAGATTGATAATAGTAAGTGTAATAAGTATAGTAATTGTCGTTCTATCGATCATATATGCATAATATGGCTAATAATATGAGTTAGATTGATAATAATAACAGTAATAAGTACAGTAATTGTCGTTCTAGCGATAATATAAGCATAATATGGCTAATAATATGAGTTAGATCGATAATGATAAGAGTAATAAGTACAGTAATTGTCGTTCTATCGATCATATAAGCATAATATGGCTAATAATATGAGTTAGATCGATAATGATAAGAGTAATAAGTACAGTAATTGTCGTTCTATCGATGATATAAGCATAATATGGCTAATAATATGAATTAGATTGATAATAGTAAGAGTAATAAGTATAGTAATTGTCGTTCTATCGATCATATATGCATAATATGGCTAATAATATGAGTTAGATTGATAATAGTAAGTGTAATAAGTATAGTAATTGTCGTTCTATCGATCATATATGCATAATATGGCTAATAATATGAGTTAGATTGATAATAATAACAGTAATAAGTACAGTAATTGTCGTTCTAGCGATAATATAAGCATAATATGGCTAATAATATGAGTTAGATCGATAATGATAAGAGTAATAAGTACAGTAATTGTCGTTCTATCGATCATATATGCATAATATGGCTAATAATATGAGTTAGATTGATAATAATAACAGTAATAAGTACAGTAATTGTCGTCCTATCGATAATATAAGCATAATATGGCTAATAATATGAGTTATATCGATAATGATACGAGTAATAAGTACAGTAATTGTAGTTCTATCGATCATATATGCATAATATGGCTAATAATATGAGTAAGATTGATAATAATAATAGTAATAAGTATAGTAATTGTCGTTCTATCGATCATTTAAGCATAATATGGCTAATAATATGAGTTAGATCGATAATGATAAGAGTAATAAGTACAGTATTTGTCGTTCTATCGATTATATAAGCATAATATGGCTAATAATATGAATTAGATTGATAATAGTAACAGTAATAAGTATAGTAATTGTCGTTCTATCGATCATATATGCATAATATGGCTAATAATATGAGTTAGATTGATAATAATAACAGTAATAAGTACAGTAATTGTCGTTCTATCGATAATATAAGCATAATATGGCTAATAATATGAGTTAGATCGATAATGATAAGAGTAATAAGTACAGTAATTGTCGTTCTATCGATCATATATGCATAATATGGCTAATAATATGAGTAAGATTGATAATAATAATAGTAATAAGTATAGTAATTGTCGTTCTATCGATCATTTAAGCATAATATGGCTAATAATATGAGTTAGATCGATAATGATAAGAGTAATAAGTATAGTAATTGTCGTTCTATCGATCATTTAAGCATAATACGGCTAATAATATGAGTTAGATTGATAATAATAACAGTAATAAGTACAGTGATTGTCGTTCTATCGATAATATAAGCATAATATGTCTAATAATATGAGTTACATTGATAATAATAAGAGTAGTGAGTATAGTAATTGTCGTTCTATCGATCATATAAGCATAATATGGCTAATAATATGAGTTAGATTGATAATAATAACAGTAATAAGTACAGTAATTGTCGTTCTATCGATAATATAAGCATAATATGGCTAATAATATGAGTTAGATCGATAATGATAAGAGTAATAAGTACAGTAATTGTCGTTCTATCGATCATATATGCATAATATGGCTAATAATATGAGTTAGATTGCTAATAGAAAGAGTAATAAGTATAGTAATTGTCGTTCTATCGATCATATATGCATAATATGGCTAATAATATGAGTTAGATTGATAATAATAACAGTAATAAGTACAGTAATTGTCGTTCTCTCGATCATATAAGCATAATATAGTTAATAATATGAGTTAGATTGATAATAATAAGAGTAATAAGTATAGTAATTGTCGTTCTATCGATCATATAAGCATAATATGGCTAATAATAAGAGTAAGATTTATAATAATAATAGTAATAAGTATAGTAATTGTCGTTCTATCGATCATTTAAGCATAATATGGCTAATAATATGAGTTAGATTGATAATAATAACAGTAATAAGTACAGGAATTGTCGTTCTATCGATAATATAAGCATAATATGGCTAATAATATGAGTTAGATCGATAATGATAAGAGTAATAAGTACAGTAATTGTCGTTCTATCGATCATATATGCATAATACGGCTAATAATATGAGTTAGATTGATAATAGTAAGAGTAATAAGTATAGTAATTGTCGTTCTATCGATCATATATGCATAATATGGCTAATAATATGAGTTAGATTGATAATAATAACAGTAATAAGTACAGTAATTGTCGTTCTATCGATAATATAAGCATAATATGTCTAATAATATGAGTTAGATTGATAATAATAAGAGTGGTGAGTATAGTAATTGTCGTTCTATCGATCATATAAGCATAATATGGCTAATAATATGAGTTAGATTGATAATAATAACAGTAATAAGTACAGTAATTGTCGTTCTATCGATAATATAAGCATAATATGGCTAATAATATGAGTTAGATCGATAATGATAAGAGTAATAAGTACAGTAATTGTCGTTCTATCGATCATATATGCATAATATGGCTAATAATATGAGTTAGATTGATAATAGTAAGTGTAATAAGTATAGTAATTGTCGTTCTATCGATCATATATGCATAATATGGCTAATAATATGAGTTAGATTGATAATAATAACAGTAATAAGTACAGTAATTGTCGTTCTAGCGATAATATAAGCATAATATGGCTAATAATATGAGTTAGATCGATAATGATAAGAGTAATAAGTACAGTAATTGTCGTTCTATCGATCATATAAGCATAATATGGCTAATAATATGAGTTAGATCGATAATGATAAGAGTAATAAGTACAGTAATTGTCGTTCTATCGATGATATAAGCATAATATGGCTAATAATATGAATTAGATTGATAATAGTAAGAGTAATAAGTATAGTAATTGTCGTTCTATCGATCATATAAGCATAAGATGGTTAATAATATGAGTTAGATTGATAATAGTGAGTGTAATTAGTATAGTAATTGTCGTTCTATCGATCATATTAGCATAATATGGTTAATAATATGAGTTAGATCGATAATGATAAGAGTAATAAGTACAGTAATTGTCGTTCTATCGATCATATATGCATAATATGGCTAATAATATGAGTAAGATTGATAATAATAATAGTAATAAGTATAGTAATTGTCGTTCTATCGATCATTTAAGCATAATATGGCTAATAATATGAGTTAGATCGATAATGATAAGAGTAATAAGTACAGTAATTGTCGTTCTATCGATCATATATGCATAATATGGCTAATAATATGAGTAAGATTGATAATAATAATAGTAATAAGTATAGTAATTGTCGTTCTATCGATCATTTAAGCATAATATGGCTAATAATATGAGTTAGATCGATAATGATAAGAGTAATAAGTATAGTAATTGTCGTTCTATCGATCATTTAAGCATAATACGGCTAATAATATGAGTTAGATTGATAATAATAACAGTAATAAGTACAGTGATTGTCGTTCTATCGATAATATAAGCATAATATGTCTAATAATATGAGTTACATTGATAATAATAAGAGTAGTGAGTATAGTAATTGTCGTTCTATCGATCATATAAGCATAATATGGCTAATAATATGAGTTAGATTGATAATAATAACAGTAATAAGTACAGTAATTGTCGTTCTATCGATAATATAAGCATAATATGGCTAATAATATGAGTTAGATCGATAATGATAAGAGTAATAAGTACAGTAATTGTCGTTCTATCGATCATATATGCATAATATGGCTAATAATATGAGTTAGATTGCTAATAGAAAGAGTAATAAGTATAGTAATTGTCGTTCTATCGATCATATATGCATAATATGGCTAATAATATGAGTTAGATTGATAATAATAACAGTAATAAGTACAGTAATTGTCGTTCTCTCGATCATATAAGCATAATATAGTTAATAATATGAGTTAGATTGATAATAATAAGAGTAATAAGTATAGTAATTGTCGTTCTATCGATCATATAAGCATAATATGGCTAATAATAAGAGTAAGATTTATAATAATAATAGTAATAAGTATAGTAATTGTCGTTCTATCGATCATTTAAGCATAATATGGCTAATAATATGAGTTAGATTGATAATAATAACAGTAATAAGTACAGGAATTGTCGTTCTATCGATAATATAAGCATAATATGGCTAATAATATGAGTTAGATCGATAATGATAAGAGTAATAAGTACAGTAATTGTCGTTCTATCGATCATATATGCATAATACGGCTAATAATATGAGTTAGATTGATAATAGTAAGAGTAATAAGTATAGTAATTGTCGTTCTATCGATCATATAAGCATAATATGGCTAATAATAAGAGTAAGATTTATAATAATAATAGTAATAAGTATAGTAATTGTCGTTCTATCGATCATTTAAGCATAATATGGCTAATAATATGAGTTAGATTGATAATAATAACAGTAATAAGTACAGGAATTGTCGTTCTATCGATAATATAAGCATAATATGGCTAATAATATGAGTTAGATCGATAATGATAAGAGTAATAAGTACAGTAATTGTCGTTCTATCGATCATATATGCATAATACGGCTAATAATATGAGTTAGATTGATAATAGTAAGAGTAATAAGTATAGTAATTGTCGTTCTATCGATCATATATGCATAATATGGCTAATAATATGAGTTAGATTGATAATAATAACAGTAATAAGTACAGTAATTGTCGTTCTATCGATAATATAAGCATAATATGTCTAATAATATGAGTTAGATTGATAATAATAAGAGTAGTGAGTATAGTAATTGTCGTTCTATCGATCATATAAGCATAATATGGCTAATAATATGAGTTAGATTGATAATAATAACAGTAATAAGTACAGTAATTGTCGTTCTATCGATAATATAAGCATAATATGGCTAATAATATGAGTTAGATCGATAATGATAAGAGTAATAAGTACAGTAATTGTCGTTCTATCGATCATATATGCATAATATGGCTAATAATATGAGTTAGATTGATAATAGTAAGTGTAATAAGTATAGTAATTGTCGTTCTATCGATCATATATGCATAATATGGCTAATAATATGAGTTAGATTGATAATAATAACAGTAATAAGTACAGTAATTGTCGTTCTAGCGATAATATAAGCATAATATGGCTAATAATATTAGTTAGATCGATAATGATAAGAGTAATAAGTACAGTAATTGTCGTTCTATCGATCATATAAGCATAATATGGCTAATAATATGAGTTAGATCGATAATGATAAGAGTAATAAGTACAGTAATTGTCGTTCTATCGATGATATAAGCATAATATGGCTAATAATATGAATTAGATTGATAATAGTAAGAGTAATAAGTATAGTAATTGTCGTTCTATCGATCATATAAGCATAAGATGGTTAATAATATGAGTTAGATTGATAATAGTGAGTGTAATTAGTATAGTAATTGTCGTTCTATCGATCATATTAGCATAATATGGTTAATAATATGAGTTAGATCGATAATGATAAGAGTAATAAGTACAGTAATTGTCGTTCTATCGATCATATATGCATAATATGGCTAATAATATGAGTAAGATTGATAATAATAATAGTAATAAGTATAGTAATTGTCGTTCTATCGATCATTTAAGCATAATATGGCTAATAATATGAGTTAGATTGATAATAATAACAGTAATAAGTACAGTGATTGTCGTTCTATCGATAATATAAGCATAATATGTCTAATAATATGAGTTACATTGATAATAATAAGAGTAGTGAGTATAGTAATTGTCGTTCTATCGATCATATAAGCATAATATGGCTAATAATATGAGTTAGATTGATAATAATAACAGTAATAAGTACAGTAATTGTCGTTCTATCGATAATATAAGCATAATATGGCTAATAATATGAGTTAGATCGATAATGATAAGAGTAATAAGTACAGTAATTGTCGTTCTATCGATCATATATGCATAATATGGCTAATAATATGAGTTAGATTGCTAATAGAAAGAGTAATAAGTATAGTAATTGTCGTTCTATCGATCATATATGCATAATATGGCTAATAATATGAGTTAGATTGATAATAATAACAGTAATAAGTACAGTAATTGTCGTTCTCTCGATCATATAAGCATAATATAGTTAATAATATGAGTTAGATTGATAATAATAAGAGTAATAAGTATAGTAATTGTCGTTCTATCGATCATATAAGCATAATATGGCTAATAATAAGAGTAAGATTTATAATAATAATAGTAATAAGTATAGTAATTGTCGTTCTATCGATCATTTAAGCATAATATGGCTAATAATATGAGTTAGATTCATAATAATAACAGTAATAAGTACAGGAATTGTCGTTCTATCGATAATATAAGCATAATATGGCTAATAATATGAGTTAGATCGATAATGATAAGAGTAATAAGTACAGTAATTGTCGTTCTATCGATCATATATGCATAATACGGCTAATAATATGAGTTAGATTGATAATAGTAAGAGTAATAAGTATAGTAATTGTCGTTCTATCGATCATATATGCATAATATGGCTAATAATATGAGTTAGATTGATAATAATAACAGTAATAAGTACAGTAATTGTCGTTCTATCGATAATATAAGCATAATATGTCTAATAATATGAGTTAGATTGATAATAATAAGAGTAGTGAGTATAGTAATTGTCGTTCTATCGATCATATAAGCATAATATGGCTAATAATATGAGTTAGATTGATAATAATAACAGTAATAAGTACAGTAATTGTCGTTCTATCGATAATATAAGCATAATATGGCTAATAATATGAGTTAGATCGATAATGATAAGAGTAATAAGTACAGTAATTGTCGTTCTATCGATCATATATGCATAATATGGCTAATAATATGAGTTAGATTGATAATAGTAAGTGTAATAAGTATAGTAATTGTCGTTCTATCGATCATATATGCATAATATGGCTAATAATATGAGTTAGATTGATAATAATAACAGTAATAAGTACAGTAATTGTCGTTCTAGCGATAATATAAGCATAATATGGCTAATAATATGAGTTAGATCGATAATGATAAGAGTAATAAGTACAGTAATTGTCGTTCTATCGATCATATAAGCATAATATGGCTAATAATATGAGTTAGATCGATAATGATAAGAGTAATAAGTACAGTAATTGTCGTTCTATCGATGATATAAGCATAATATGGCTAATAATATGAATTAGATTGATAATAGTAAGAGTAATAAGTATAGTAATTGTCGTTCTATCGATCATATAAGCATAAGATGGTTAATAATATGAGTTAGATTGATAATAGTGAGTGTAATTAGTATAGTAATTGTCGTTCTATCGATCATATTAGCATAATATGGTTAATAATATGAGTTAGATCGATAATGATAAGAGTAATAAGTACAGTAATTGTCGTTCTATCGATCATATATGCATAATATGGCTAATAATATGAGTAAGATTGATAATAATAATAGTAATAAGTATAGTAATTGTCGTTCTATCGATCATTTAAGCATAATATGGCTAATAATATGAGTTAGATTGATAATAATAACAGTAATAAGTACAGTGATTGTCGTTCTATCGATAATATAAGCATAATATGTCTAATAATATGAGTTACATTGATAATAATAAGAGTAGTGAGTATAGTAATTGTCGTTCTATCAATCATATAAGCATAATATGGCTAATAATATGAGTTAGATTGATAATAATAACAGTAATAAGTACAGTAATTGTCGTTCTATCGATAATATAAGCATAATATGGCTAATAATATGAGTTAGATCGATAATGATAAGAGTAATAAGTACAGTAATTGTCGTTCTATCGATCATATATGCATAATATGGCTAATAATATGAGTTAGATTGCTAATAGAAAGAGTAATAAGTATAGTAATTGTCGTTCTATCGATCATATATGCATAATATGGCTAATAATATGAGTTAGATTGATAATAATAACAGTAAGAAGTACAGTAATTGTCGTTCTCTCGATCATATAAGCATAATATAGTTAATAATATGAGTTAGATTGATAATAATAAGAGTAATAAGTATAGTAATTGTCGTTCTATCGATCATATAAGCATAATATGGCTAATAATAAGAGTAAGATTTATAATAATAATAGTAATAAGTATAGTAATTGTCGTTCTATCGATCATTTAAGCATAATATGGCTAATAATATGAGTTAGATTGATAATAATAACAGTAATAAGTACAGGAATTGTCGTTCTATCGATAATATAAGCATAATATGGCTAATAATATGAGTTAGATCGATAATGATAAGAGTAATAAGTACAGTAATTGTCGTTCTATCGATCATATATGCATAATACGGCTAATAATATGAGTTAGATTGATAATAGTAAGAGTAATAAGTATAGTAATTGTCGTTCTATCGATCATATATGCATAATATGGCTAATAATATGAGTTAGATTGATAATAATAACAGTAATAAGTACAGTAATTGTCGTTCTATCGATAATATAAGCATAATATGTCTAATAATATGAGTTAGATTGATAATAATAAGAGTAGTGAGTATAGTAATTGTCGTTCTATCGATCATATAAGCATAATATGGCTAATAATATGAGTTAGATTGATAATAATAACAGTAATAAGTACAGTAATTGTCGTTCTATCGATAATATAAGCATAATATGGCTAATAATATGAGTTAGATCGATAATGATAAGAGTAATAAGTACAGTAATTGTCGTTCTATCGATCATATATGCATAATATGGCTAATAATATGAGTTAGATTGATAATAGTAAGTGTAATAAGTATAGTAATTGTCGTTCTATCGATCATATATGCATAATATGGCTAATAATATGAGTTAGATTGATAATAATAACAGTAATAAGTACAGTAATTGTCGTTCTAGCGATAATATAAGCATAATATGGCTAATAATATGAGTTAGATCGATAATGATAAGAGTAATAAGTACAGTAATTGTCGTTCTATCGATCATATAAGCATAATATGGCTAATAATATGAGTTAGATCGATAATGATAAGAGTAATAAGTACAGTAATTGTCGTTCTATCGATGATATAAGCATAATATGGCTAATAATATGAATTAGATTGATAATAGTAAGAGTAATAAGTATAGTAATTGTCGTTCTATCGATCATATAAGCATAAGATGGTTAATAATATGAGTTAGATTGATAATAGTGAGTGTAATTAGTATAGTAATTGTCGTTCTATCGATCATATTAGCATAATATGGTTAATAATATGAGTTAGATCGATAATGATAAGAGTAATAAGTACAGTAATTGTCGTTCTATCGATCATATATGCATAATATGGCTAATAATATGAGTAAGATTGATAATAATAATAGTAATAAGTATAGTAATTGTCGTTCTATCGATCATTTAAGCATAATATGGCTAATAATATGAGTTAGATTGATAATAATAACAGTAATAAGTACAGGAATTGTCGTTCTATCGATAATATAAGCATAATATGGCTAATAATATGAGTTAGGTCGATAATGATAAGAGTAATAAGTACAGTAATTGTCGTTCTATCGATCATATGTGCATAATATGGCTAATAATATGAGTTAGATTGATAATAGTAAGAGTAATAAGTATAGTAATTGTCGTTCTATCGATCATATAAGCATAATATGGCTAATAATATGAGTTAGATTGATAATAGTAAGTGCAATAAGTATAGTAATTGTCGTTCTATCGATCATATATGCATAATATGGCTAATAATATGAGTTAGATTGATAATAATAACAGTAATAAGTACAGTAATTGTCGTTCTATCGATAATATAAGCATAATATGTCTAATAATATGAGTTAGATTGATAATAATAAGAGTAATAAGTATAGTAATTGTCGTTCTATCGATCATTTAAGCATAATATGGTTAATAATATGAGTTAGATTGATAATAATAAGAGTAATAAGTATAGTAATTGTCGTTCTATCGATCATATAAGCATAATATGGCTAATAATATGAGTAAGATTTATAATAATAATAGTAATAAGTATAGTAATTGTCGTTCTATCGATCATTTAAGCATAATATGGCTAATAATATGAGTTAGATTGATAATAATAACAGTAATAAGTACAGTAATTGTCGTTCTATCGATAATATAAGCATAATATGGCTAATAATATGAGTAGATTGATAATAATAACAGTAATAAGTACAGTAATTGTCGTTCTATCGATAATATAAGCATAATATGGCTAATAATATGAGTTAGATCGATAATGATAAGAGTAATAAGTACAGTAATTGTCGTTCTATCGATCATATATGCATAATATGGCTAATAATATGAGTAAGATTGATAATAATAATAGTAATAAGTATAGTAATTGTCGTTCTATCGATCATTTAAGCATAATATGGTTAATAATATGAGTTAGATTGATAATAATAAGAGTAATAAGTATAGTAATTGTCGTTCTATCGATCATATAAGCATAATATGGCTAATAATATTAGTAAGATTTATAATAATAATAGTAATAAGTATAGTAATTGTCGTTCTATCGATCATTTAAGCATAATATGGCTAATAATATGAGTTAGATTGATAATAATAACAGTAATAAGTACAGTAATTGTCGTTCTATCGATAATATAAGCATAATATGGCTAATAATATGAGTTGGATCGATAATGATAAGAGTAATAAGTACAGTGATTGTCGTTCTATCGATAATATAAGCTTAATATGTCTAATAATATGAGTTAGATTGATAATAATAAGAGTAGTGAGTATAGTAATTGTCGTTCTATCGATCATATAAGCATAATATGGCTAATAATATGAGTTAGATTGATAATAATAACAGTAATAAGTACAGTAATTGTCGTTCTATCGATAATATAAGCATAATATGGCTAATAATATGAGTTAGATCGATAATGATAAGAGTAATAAGTACAGTAATTGTCGTTCTATCGATCATATATGCATAATATGGCTAATAATATGAGTTAGATTGCTAATAGAAAGAGTAATAAGTATAGTAATTGTCGTTCTATCGATCATATATGCATAATATGGCTAATAATATGAGTTAGATTGCTAATAGAAAGAGTAATAAGTATAGTAATTGTCGTTCTATCGATCATATATGCATAATATGGCTAATAATATGAGTTAGATTGATAATAATAACAGTAATAAGTACAGTAATTGTCGTTCTCTCGATCATATAAGCATAATATAGTTAATAATATGAGTTAGATTGATAATAATAAGAGTAATAAGTATAGTAATTGTCGTTCTATCGATCATATAAGCATAATATGGCTAATAATAAGAGTAAGATTTATAATAATAATAGTAATAAGTATAGTAATTGTCGTTCTATCGATCATTTAAGCATAATATGGCTAATAATATGAGTTAGATTGATAATAATAACAGTAATAAGTACAGGAATTGTCGTTCTATCGATAATATAAGCATAATATGGCTAATTATATGAGTTAGATCGATAATGATAAGAGTAATAAGTACAGTAATTGTCGTTCTATCGATCATATATGCATAATACGGCTAATAATATGAGTTAGATTGATAATAGTAAGAGTAATAAGTATAGTAATTGTCGTTCTATCGATCATATATGCATAATATGGTTAATAATATGAGTTAGATTGATAATAATAACAGTAATAAGTACAGTAATTGTCGTTCTATCGGTAATATAAGCATAATATGTCTAATAATATGAGTTAGATTGATAATAATAACAGTAATAAGTACAGTAATTGTCGTTCTATCGATAATATAAGCATAATATGTCTAATAATATGAGTTAGATTGATAATAATAAGAGTAGTGAGTATAGTAATTGTCGTTCTATCGATCATATAAGCATAATATGGCTAAGAATATGAGTTAGATTGATAATAATAACAGTAATAAGTACAGTAATTGTCGTTCTATCGATAATATAAGCATAATATGGCTAATAATATGAGTTAGATCGATAATGATAAGAGTAATAAGTACAGTAATTGTCGTTCTATCGATCATATATGCATAATATGGCTAATAATATGAGTTAGATTGATAATAGTAAGTGTAATAAGTATAGTAATTGTCGTTCTATCGATCATATATGCATAATATGGCTAATAATATGAGTTAGATTGATAATAATAACAGTAATAAGTACAGTAATTGTCGTTCTCTCGATCATATAAGCATAATATGGCTAATAATAAGAGTAAGATTGATAATAATAATAGTAATAAGTATAGTAATTGTCGTTCTATCGATCATTTAAGCATAATATGGCTAATAATATGAGTTAGATCGATAATGATAAGAGTAATAAGTACAGTATTTGTCGTTCTATCGATGATATAAGCATAATATGGCTAATAATATGAATTAGATTGATAATAGTAACAGTAATAAGTATAGTAATTGTCGATCTATCGATCATATATGCATAATATGGCTAATAATATGAGTTAGATTGATAATAATAACAGTAATAAGTACAGTAATTGTCGTTCTATCGATAATATAAGCATAATATGGCTAATAATATGAGTTAGATCGATAATGATAAGAGTAATAAGTACAGTAATTGTCGTTCTATCGATCATATATGCATAATATGGCTAATAATATGAGTAAGATTGATAATAATAATAGTAATAAGTATAGTAATTGTCGTTCTATCGATCATTTAAGCATAATATGGCTAATAATATGAGTTAGATCGATAATGATAAGAGTAATAAGTATAGTAATTGTCGTTCTATCGATCATTTAAGCATAATACGGCTAATAATATGAGTTAGATTGATAATAATAACAGTAATAAGTACAGTGATTGTCGTTCTATCGATAATATAAGCATAATATGTCTAATAATATGAGTTACATTGATAATAATAAGAGTAGTGAGTATAGTAATTGTCGTTCTATCGATCATATAAGCATAATATGGCTAATAATATGAGTTAGATTGATAATAATAACAGTAATAAGTACAGTAATTGTCGTTCTATCGATAATATAAGCATAATATGGCTAATAATATGAGTTAGATCGATAATGATAAGAGTAATAAGTACAGTAATTGTCGTTCTATCGATCATATATGCATAATATGGCTAATAATATGAGTTAGATTGCTAATAGAAAGAGTAATAAGTATAGTAATTGTCGTTCTATCGATCATATATGCATAATATGGCTAATAATATGAGTTAGATTGATAATAATAACAGTAATAAGTACAGTAATTGTCGTTCTCTCGATCATATAAGCATAATATAGTTAATAATATGAGTTAGATTGATAATAATAAGAGTAATAAGTATAGTAATTGTCGTTCTATCGATCATATAAGCATAATATGGCTAATAATAAGAGTAAGATTTATAATAATAATAGTAATAAGTATAGTAATTGTCGTTCTATCGATCATTTAAGCATAATATGGCTAATAATATGAGTTAGATTGATAATAATAACAGTAATAAGTACAGGAATTGTCGTTCTATCGATAATATAAGCATAATATGGCTAATAATATGAGTTAGATCGATAATGATAAGAGTAATAAGTACAGTAATTGTCGTTCTATCGATCATATATGCATAATACGGCTAATAATATGAGTTAGATTGATAATAGTAAGAGTAATAAGTATAGTAATTGTCGTTCTATCGATCATATATGCATAATATGGCTAATAATATGAGTTAGATTGATAATAATAACAGTAATAAGTACAGTAATTGTCGTTCTATCGATAATATAAGCATAATATGTCTAATAATATGAGTTAGATTGATAATAATAAGAGTAGTGAGTATAGTAATTGTCGTTCTATCGATCATATAAGCATAATATGGCTAATAATATGAGTTAGATTGATAATAATAACAGTAATAAGTACAGTAATTGTCGTTCTATCGATAATATAAGCATAATATGGCTAATAATATGAGTTAGATCGATAATGATAAGAGTAATAAGTACAGTAATTGTCGTTCTATCGATCATATATGCATAATATGGCTAATAATATGAGTTAGATTGATAATAGTAAGTGTAATAAGTATAGTAATTGTCGTTCTATCGATCATATATGCATAATATGGCTAATAATATGAGTTAGATTGATAATAATAACAGTAATAAGTACAGTAATTGTCGTTCTAGCGATAATATAAGCATAATATGGCTAATAATATGAGTTAGATCGATAATGATAAGAGTAATAAGTACAGTAATTGTCGTTCTATCGATCATATATGCATAATATGGCTAATAATATGAGTTAGATTGCTAATAGAAAGAGTAATAAGTATAGTAATTGTCGTTCTATCGATCATATATGCATAATATGGCTAATAATATGAGTTAGATTGATAATAATAACAGTAATAAGTACAGTAATTGTCGTTCTCTCGATCATATAAGCATAATATAGTTAATAATATGAGTTAGATTGATAATAATAAGAGTAATAAGTATAGTAATTGTCGTTCTATCGATCATATAAGCATAATATGGCTAATAATAAGAGTAAGATTTATAATAATAATAGTAATAAGTATAGTAATTGTCGTTCTATCGATCATTTAAGCATAATATGGCTAATAATATGAGTTAGATTGATAATAATAACAGTAATAAGTACAGGAATTGTCGTTCTATCGATAATATAAGCATAATATGGCTAATTATATGAGTTAGATCGATAATGATAAGAGTAATAAGTACAGTAATTGTCGTTCTATCGATCATATATGCATAATACGGCTAATAATATGAGTTAGATTGATAATAGTAAGAGTAATAAGTATAGTAATTGTCGTTCTATCGATCATATATGCATAATATGGTTAATAATATGAGTTAGATTGATAATAATAACAGTAATAAGTACAGTAATTGTCGTTCTATCGGTAATATAAGCATAATATGTCTAATAATATGAGTTAGATTGATAATAATAACAGTAATAAGTACAGTAATTGTCGTTCTATCGATAATATAAGCATAATATGTCTAATAATATGAGTTAGATTGATAATAATAAGAGTAGTGAGTATAGTAATTGTCGTTCTATCGATCATATAAGCATAATATGGCTAAGAATATGAGTTAGATTGATAATAATAACAGTAATAAGTACAGTAATTGTCGTTCTATCGATAATATAAGCATAATATGGCTAATAATATGAGTTAGATCGATAATGATAAGAGTAATAAGTACAGTAATTGTCGTTCTATCGATCATATATGCATAATATGGCTAATAATATGAGTTAGATTGATAATAGTAAGTGTAATAAGTATAGTAATTGTCGTTCTATCGATCATATATGCATAATATGGCTAATAATATGAGTTAGATTGATAATAATAACAGTAATAAGTACAGTAATTGTCGTTCTCTCGATCATATAAGCATAATATGGCTAATAATAAGAGTAAGATTGATAATAATAATAGTAATAAGTATAGTAATTGTCGTTCTATCGATCATTTAAGCATAATATGGCTAATAATATGAGTTAGATCGATAATGATAAGAGTAATAAGTACAGTATTTGTCGTTCTATCGATGATATAAGCATAATATGGCTAATAATATGAATTAGATTGATAATAGTAACAGTAATAAGTATAGTAATTGTCGATCTATCGATCATATATGCATAATATGGCTAATAATATGAGTTAGATTGATAATAATAACAGTAATAAGTACAGTAATTGTCGTTCTATCGATAATATAAGCATAATATGGCTAATAATATGAGTTAGATCGATAATGATAAGAGTAATAAGTACAGTAATTGTCGTTCTATCGATCATATATGCATAATATGGCTAATAATATGAGTAAGATTGATAATAATAATAGTAATAAGTATAGTAATTGTCGTTCTATCGATCATTTAAGCATAATATGGCTAATAATATGAGTTAGATCGATAATGATAAGAGTAATAAGTATAGTAATTGTCGTTCTATCGATCATTTAAGCATAATACGGCTAATAATATGAGTTAGATTGATAATAATAACAGTAATAAGTACAGTGATTGTCGTTCTATCGATAATATAAGCATAATATGTCTAATAATATGAGTTACATTGATAATAATAAGAGTAGTGAGTATAGTAATTGTCGTTCTATCGATCATATAAGCATAATATGGC
>NW_027474278.1:0-60965 GCF_050947335.1 Megachile rotundata | reverse complement strand
ATCATATAAGCATAATATGGTTAAGAATATGAGTTAGATTGATAATAATAATAGTAATAAGTATAGTAATTGTCGTTCTATCGATCATTTAAGCATAATACGGCTAATAATATGAGTTAGGTTGATAATAATAACAGTAATAAGTACAGTAATTGTCGTTCTATCGATAATATAAGCATAATATGGCTAATAATATGAGTTAGATCGATAATGATAAGAGTAATAAGTACAGTAATTGTCGTTCTATCGATCATATATGCATAATATGGCTAATAATATGAGTAAGATTGATAATAATAATAGTAATAAGTATAGTAATTGTCGTTCTATCGATCATTTAAGCATAATATGGTTAATAATATGAGTTAGATTGATAATAGTAAGAGTAATAAGTATAGTAATTGTCGTTCTATCGATCATATAAGCATAATATGGCTAATAATATGAGTTAGATTGATAACAGTAAGTGTAATAAGTATAGTAATTGTCGTTCTGTCGATCATATAAGCATAATATGGCTAATAATATGAGTTAGATTGATAATAATAAGAGTAGTGGGTATAGTAATTGTCGTTCTATCGATCATATAAGCATAATATGGCTAATAATATGAGTTAGAATGATAACAGTAAGTGTAATAAGTATAGTAATTGTCGTTCTGTCGATCAGATAAGCATAATATGGCTAATAATATGAGTTAGATTGATAATAATAAGAGTAGTGAGTATAGTAATTCTCGTTCTATCGATCATATCTGCATAGTATGGCTAATAATATGAGTTAGATTGATAATAATAAGAGTAATAAGTATAGTATCTGTCGTTCTATCAATCATATAAGCATAATATGGCTAATAATTTGAGTTAGATCGATAATGATAAGAGTAATAAGTACAGTAATTGTCGTGCTATCGATCATATAAGCATAATATGGCTAATAATATGAGTTAGATTGATAATAATAAGAGTAATAAGTATAGTAATTGTAGTTCTATCGATCGTATCTGCATAATATGGTTAATAATATGAGTTAGACTCATAATAATAAGAGTAATAAGTATAGTAATTGTCGTTCTATCGATCATTTAAGCATAATACGGCTAATAATATGACTTAGATTGATAATAATAAGAGTAATAAGTATAGTAATTGTAGTTCTATCGATCGTATCTGCATAATATAGTTAATAATATGAGTTAGACTCATAATAATAAGAGTAATAAGTATAGTAATTGTCGTTCTGTCGATCATATAAGCATAATATGGCTAATAATATGAGTTAGATTGATAATAATAAGAGAAGTGAGTATAGTAATTGTCGTTCTATCGATCATATAAGCATAATATGGCTAATAATATGAGTTAGATTGATAATAATAAGAGTAATAAATATAGTAATTGTCGTTCTATCGATCATTTAAGCATAATATGGCTAGTAATATGAGTTAGATTGATAATAATAAGAGTAATAAGTATAGTAATTGTCGTTCTCTCGATCATATAAGCATAATATGGTTAATAATATGAGTTAGATTGATAATAATAAGAGTAATAAGTATAGTAATTGTCGTTCTATCGATCATATAAGCATAATATGGCTAATAATATGAGTAAGATTTATAATAATAATAGTAATAAGTATAGTAATTGTCGTTTTATCGATCATTTAAGCATAATATGGCTAATAATATGAGTTAGATTGATAATAATAAGAGTAATGAGTATAGTAATTGTAGTTCTATCGATCGTATCTGCATAATATGGTTAATAATATGAGTTAGATTCATAATAATAAGAGCAATAAGTATAGTAATTGTCGTTCTATCGATCATTTAAGCATAATATGGCTAATAATATGAGTTAGGTTGATAAAAATAAGAATAATAAGTATAGTAATTGTCGTTCTATCGATCATATAAGCATAATATGGCTAATAATATGAGTTAGGTTGATAATAATAAGAGTAATAGGTATAGTAAATGTCGTGCTATCGATCATATCTGCATAATATTGTTAATAATATGAGTTAGATTGATAACAGTAAGTGTAATAAGTATAGTAATTGTCGATCTGTCGATCATATAAGCATAATATGGCTAATAATATGAGTTAGATTGATAATAATAAGAGTAATGAGTATAGTAATTGTCGTTCTATCGATCATATAAGCATAATATGGCTAATAGTATGAGTTAGATTGATAATAATAAGAGTAATAAATATAGTAATTGTCGTTCTATCGATCATTTAAGCATCATATGGCTAGTAATATGAGTTAGATTGATAATAATAAGAGTAATAAGTATAGTAATTGTCGTTCTCTCGATCATATAAGCATAATATGGTTAATAATATGAGTTAGATTGATAATAATAAGAGTAATAAATATAGTAATTGTCGTTCTATCGATCATTTAAGCATAATATGGATAGTAATATGAGTTAGATTGATAATAATAAGAGTAATAAGTATAGTAATTGTCGTTCTGTCGATCATATAAGCATAATATGGCTAATAATATGAGTTAGATTGATAATAATAAGAGAAGTGAGTATAGTAATTGTCGTTCTATCGATCATATAAGCATAATATGGCTAATAATATGAGTTAGATTGATAATAATAAGAGTAATAAATATAGTAATTGTCGTTCTATCGATCATTTAAGCATAATATGGCTAGTAATATGAGTTAGATTGATAATAATAAGAGTAATAAGTATAGTAATTGTCGTTCTCTCGATCATATAAGCATAATATGGTTAATAATATGAGTTAGATTGATAATAATAAGAGTAATAAGTATAGTAATTGTCGTTCTATCGATCATATAAGCATAATATGGCTAATAATATGAGTAAGATTTATAATAATAATAGTAATAAGTATAGTAATTGTCGTTTTATCGATCATTTAAGCATAATATGGCTAATAATATGAGTTAGATTGATAATAATAAGAGTAATGAGTATAGTAATTGTAGTTCTATCGATCGTATCTGCATAATATGGTTAATAATATGAGTTAGATTCATAATAATAAGAGCAATAAGTATAGTAATTGTCGTTCTATCGATCATTTAAGCATAATATGGCTAATAATATGAGTTAGGTTGATAAAAATAAGAATAATAAGTATAGTAATTGTCGTTCTATCGATCATATAAGCATAATATGGCTAATAATATGAGTTAGGTTGATAATAATAAGAGTAATAGGTATAGTAAATGTCGTGCTATCGATCATATCTGCATAATATTGTTAATAATATGAGTTAGATTGATAACAGTAAGTGTAATAAGTATAGTAATTGTCGATCTGTCGATCATATAAGCATAATATGGCTAATAATATGAGTTAGATTGATAATAATAAGAGTAATGAGTATAGTAATTGTCGTTCTATCGATCATATAAGCATAACATGGCTAATAGTATGAGTTAGATTGATAATAATAAGAGTAATAAATATAGTAATTGTCGTTCTATCGATCATTTAAGCATAATATGGCTAGTAATATGAGTTAGATTGATAATAATAAGAGTAATAAGTATAGTAATTGTCGTTCTCTCGATCATATAAGCATAATATGGTTAATAATATGAGTTAGATTGATAATAATAAGAGTAATAAATATAGTAATTGTCGTTCTATCGATCATTTAAGCATAATATGGATAGTAATATGAGTTAGATTGATAATAATAAGAGTAATAAGTATAGTAATTGTCGTTCTCTCGATCATATAAGCATAATATGGTTAAGAATATGAGTTAGATTGATAATAATAATAGTAATAAGTATAGTAATTGTCGTTCTATCGATCATTTAAGCATAATACGGCTAATAATATGAGTTAGGTTGATAATAATAACAGTAATAAGTACAGTAATTGTCGTTCTATCGATAATATAAGCATAATATGGCTAATAATATGAGTTAGATCGATAATGATAAGAGTAATAAGTACAGTAATTGTCGTTCTATCGATCATATATGCATAATATGGCTAATAATATGAGTAAGATTGATAATAATAATAGTAATAAGTATAGTAATTGTCGTTCTATCGATCATTTAAGCATAATATGGTTAATAATATGAGTTAGATTGATAATAGTAAGAGTAATAAGTATAGTAATTGTCGTTCTATCGATCATATAAGCATAATATGGCTAATAATATGAGTTAGATTGATAACAGTAAGTGTAATAAGTATAGTAATTGTCGTTCTGTCGATCATATAAGCATAATATGGCTAATAATATGAGTTAAATTGATAATAATAAGAGTAGTGGGTATAGTAATTGTCGTTCTATCGATCATATAAGCATAATATGGCTAATAATATGAGTTAGAATGATAACAGTAAGTGTAATAAGTATAGTAATTGTCGTTCTGTCGATCATATAAGCATAATATGGCTAATAATATGAGTTAGATTGATAATAATAAGAGTAGTGAGTATAGTAATTCTCGTTCTATCGATCATATCTGCATAGTATGGCTAATAATATGAGTTAGATTGATAATAATAAGAGTAATAAGTATAGTATCTGTCGTTCTATCAATCATATAAGCATAATATGGCTAATAATTTGAGTTAGATCGATAATGATAAGAGTAATAAGTACAGTAATTGTCGTGCTATCGATCATATAAGCATAATATGGCTAATAATATGAGTTAGATTGATAATAATAAGAGTAATAAGTATAGTAATTGTAGTTCTATCGATCGTATCTGCATAATATGGTTAATAATATGAGTTAGACTCATAATAATAAGAGTAATAAGTATAGTAATTGTCGTTCTATCGATCATTTAAGCATAATACGGCTAATAATATGACTTAGATTGATAATAATAAGAGTAATAAGTATAGTAATTGTAGTTCTATTGATCGTATCTGCATAATATAGTTAATAATATGAGTTAGACTCATAATAATAAGAGTAATAAGTATAGTAATTGTCGTTCTGTCGATCATATAAGCATAATATGGCTAATAATATGAGTTAGATTGATAATAATAAGAGAAGTGAGTATAGTAATTGTCGTTCTATCGATCATATAAGCATAATATGGCTAATAATATGAGTTAGATTGATAATAATAAGAGTAATAAATATAGTAATTGTCGTTCTATCGATCATTTAAGCATAATATGGCTAGTAATATGAGTTAGATTGATAATAATAAGAGTAATAAGTATAGTAATTGTCGTTCTCTCGATCATATAAGCATAATATGGTTAATAATATGAGTTAGATTGATAATAATAAGAGTAATAAGTATAGTAATTGTCGTTCTATCGATCATATAAGCATAATATGGCTAATAATATGAGTAAGATTTATAATAATAATAGTAATAAGTATAGTAATTGTCGTTTTATCGATCATTTAAGCATAATATGGCTAATAATATGAGTTAGATTGATAATAATAAGAGTAATGAGTATAGTAATTGTAGTTCTATCGATCGTATCTGCATAATATGGTTAATAATATGAGTTAGATTCATAATAATAAGAGCAATAAGTATAGTAATTGTCGTTCTATCGATCATTTAAGCATAATATGGCTAATAATATGAGTTAGGTTGATAAAAATAAGAATAATAAGTATAGTAATTGTCGTTCTATCGATCATATAAGCATAATATGGCTAATAATATGAGTTAGGTTGATAATAATAAGAGTAATAGGTATAGTAAATGTCGTGCTATCGATCATATCTGCATAATATTGTTAATAATATGAGTTAGATTGATAATAGTGAGTGTAATAAGTATAGTAATTGTCGTTCTATCGATCATATAAGCATAATATGGCTAATAATTTGAGTTAGATCGATAATGATAAGAGTAATAAGTACAGTAATTGTCGTTCTATCGATCATATAAGCATAATATGGCTAATAATATGAGTTAGATTGATAATAATAAGAGTAATGAGTATAGTAATTGTAGTTCTATCGATCATATCTGCATAATATGGTTAATAATATGAGTTAGATTGATAACAGTAAGTGTAATAAGTATAGTAGTTGTCGATCTGTCGATCATATAAGCATAATATGGCTAATAATATGAGTTAGATTAATAATAATAAGAGTAATGAGTATAGTAATTGTCGTTCTATCGATCATATAAGCATAATATGGCTAATAATATGAGTTAGATTGATAATAATAAGAGTAATAAATATAGTAATTGTCGTTCTATCGATCATTTAAGCATAATATGGCTAGTAATATGAGTTAGATTGATAATAATAAGAGTAATAAATATAGTAATTGTCGTTCTATCGATCATTTAAGCATAATATGGATAGTAATATGAGTTAGATTGATAATAATAAGAGTAATAAGTATAGTAATTGTCGTTCTCTCGATCATATAAGCATAATATGGTTAAGAATATGAGTTAGATTGATAATAATAATAGTAATAAGTATAGTAATTGTCGTTCTATCGATCATTTAAGCATAATACGGCTAATAATATGAGTTAGGTTGATAATAATAACAGTAATAAGTTCAGTAATTGTCGTTCTATCGATAATATAAGCATAATATGGCTAATAATATGAGTTAGATCGATAATGATAAGAGTAATAAGTACAGTAATTGTCGTTCTATCGATCATATATGCATAATATGGCTAATAATATGAGTAAGATTGATAATAATAATAGTAATAAGTATAGTAATTGTCGTTCTATCGATCATTTAAGCATAATATGGTTAATAATATGAGTTAGATTGATAATAGTAAGAGTAATAAGTATAGTAATTGTCGTTCTATCGATCATATAAGCATAATATGGCTAATAATATGAGTTAGATTGATAACAGTAAGTGTAATAAGTATAGTAATTGTCGTTCTGTCGATCATATAAGCATAATATGGCTAATAATATGAGTTAGATTGATAATAATAAGAGTAGTGGGTATAGTAATTGTCGTTCTATCGATCATATAAGCATAATATGGCTAATAATATGAGTTAGAATGATAACAGTAAGTGTAATAAGTATAGTAATTGTCGTTCTGTCGATCATATAAGCATAATATGGCTAATAATATGAGTTAGATTGATAATAATAAGAGTAGTGAGTATAGTAATTCTCGTTCTATCGATCATATCTGCATAATATGGCTAATAATATGAGTTAGATTGATAATAATAAGAGTAATAGGTATAGTATCTGTCGTTCTATCAATCATATAAGCATAATATGGCTAATAATTTGAGTTAGATCGATAATGATAAGAGTAATAAGTACAGTAATTGTCGTGCTATCGATCATATAAGCATAATATGGCTAATAATATGAGTTAGATTGATAATAATAAGAGTAATGAGTATAGTAATTGTAGTTCTATCGATCATATCTGCATAATATGGTTAATAATATGACTTAGATTGATAATAATAAGAGTAATAAGTATAGTAATTGTAGTTCTATCGATCGTATCTGCATAATATGGTTAATAATTTGAGTTAGATCGATAATGATAAGAGTAATAAGTACAGTAATTGTCGTGCTATCGATCATATAAGCATAATATGGCTAATAATATGAGTTAGATTGATAATAATAAGAGTAATGAGTATAGTAATTGTAGTTCTATCGATCATATCTGCATAATATGGTTAATAATATGACTTAGATTGATAATAATAAGAGTAATAAGTATAGTAATTGTAGTTCTATCGATCGTATCTGCATAATATGGTTAATAATATGAGTTAGACTCATAATAATAAGAGTAATAAGTATAGTAATTGTCGTTCTATCGATCATTTAAGCATAATACGGCTAATAATATGACTTAGATTGATAATAATAAGAGTAATAAGTATAGTAATTGTAGTTCTATCGATCGTATCTGCATAATATAGTTAATAATATGAGTTAGACTCATAATAATAAGAGTAATAAGTATAGTAATTGTCGTTCTGTCGATCATATAAGCATAATATGGCTAATAATATGAGTTAGATTGATAATAATAAGAGAAGTGAGTATAGTAATTGTCGTTC
This sequence comes from Megachile rotundata, assembly GCF_050947335.1. NCBI lineage: Eukaryota > Metazoa > Arthropoda > Insecta > Hymenoptera > Megachilidae > Megachile > Megachile rotundata. The sequence goes on along the minus strand of NW_027474278.1, from coordinate 52,919 downwards.
TATCGATCATATAAGCATAATATGGCTAATAATATGAGTTAGATTGATAATAATAAGAGTAATAAATATAGTAATTGTCGTTCTATCGATCATTTAAGCATAATATGGCTAGTAATATGAGTTAGATTGATAATAATAAGAGTAATAAGTATAGTAATTGTCGTTCTCTCGATCATATAAGCATAATATGGTTAATAATATGAGTTAGATTGATAATAATAAGAGTAATAAGTATAGTAATTGTCGTTCTATCGATCATATAAGCATAATATGGCTAATAATATGAGTAAGATTTATAATAATAATAGTAATAAGTATAGTAATTGTCGTTTTATCGATCATTTAAGCATAATATGGCTAATAATATGAGTTAGATTGATAATAATAAGAGTAATGAGTATAGTAATTGTAGTTCTATCGATCGTATCTGCATAATATGGTTAATAATATGAGTTAGATTCATAATAATAAGAGCAATAAGTATAGTAATTGTCGTTCTATCGATTATTTAAGCATAATATGGCTAATAATATGAGTTAGGTTGATAAAAATAAGAATAACAAGTATAGTAATTGTCGTTCTATCGATCATATAAGCATAATATGGCTAATAATATGAGTTAGGTTGATAATAATAAGAGTAATAAGTATAGTAAATGTCGTGCTATCGATCATATCTGCATAATATTGTTAATAATATGAGTTAGATTGATAATAGTGAGTGTAATAAGTATAGTAATTGTCGTTCTATCGATCATATAAGCATAATATGGCTAATAATATGAGTAAGATTTATAATAATAATAGTAATAAGTATAGTAATTGTCGTTTTATCGATCATTTAAGCATAATATGGCTAATAATATGAGTTAGATTGATAATAATAAGAGTAATGAGTATAGTAATTGTAGTTCTATCGATCGTATCTGCATAATATGGTTAATAATATGAGTTAGATTCATAATAATAAGAGCAATAAGTATAGTAATTGTCGTTCTATCGATTATTTAAGCATAATATGGCTAATAATATGAGTTAGGTTGATAAAAATAAGAATAATAAGTATAGTAATTGTCGTTCTATCGATCATATAAGCATAATATGGCTAATAATATGAGTTAGGTTGATAATAATAAGAGTAATAAGTATAGTAAATGTCGTGCTATCGATCATATCAGCATAATATTGTTAATAATATGAGTTAGATTGATAATAGTGAGTGTAATAAGTATAGTAATTGTCGTTCTATCGATCATATCTGCATAATATGGCTAATAATATGAGTTAGATTGATAATAATAAGAGTAATAAGTATAGTATTTGTCGTTCTATCAATCATATAAGCATAATATGGCTAATAATTTGAGTTAGATCGATAATGATAAGAGTAATAAGTACAGTAATTGTCGTTCCATCGATCATATAAGCATAATATGGCTAATAATATGAGTTAGATTGATAATGATAAGAGTAATGAGTATAGTAATTGTAGTTCTATCGATCATATCTGCATAATATGGTTAATAATATGAGTTAGATTCATAATAATAAGAGTAATAAGTATAGTAATTGTCGTTCTATCGATCATTTAAGCATAATATGGCTAATAATATGAGTTTGGTTGATAAAAATAAGAATAATAAGTATAGTAATTGTCGTTCTGTCGATCATATAAGCATAATATGCCTAATAATATGAGTTAGATTGATAATAATAAGAGCAATAAGTACAGTAATTGTCGTTCTATCGATCATATATGCATAATATGGCTAATAATATGAGTTAGATTCATAATAATAAGAGTAATAAGTATAGTAATTGTCGTTCTATCGATCATTTAAGCATAATACGGCTAATAATATGTGTTAGATTGATAATAATAAGAGTAATAAGTATAGTAATTGTAGTTCTATCGATCGTATCTGCATAATATGGTTAATAATATGAGTTAGACTCATAATAATAAGAGTAATAAGTATAGTAATTGTCGTTCTATCGATCATTTAAGCATAATATGGCTAATAATATGAGTTAGATTGATAATAGTAAGAGTAATAAGTATAGTAATTGTCGTTCTATCGATCATATAAGCATAATATGGCTAATAATATGAGTTAGATTGATAACAGTAAGTGTAATAAGTATAGTAATTGTCGTTCTGTCGATCATATAAGCATAATATGGCTAATAATATGAATTAGATTGATAATAATAAGAGTAGTGGGTATAGTAATTGTCGTTCTATCGATCATATAAGCATAATATGGCTAATAATATGAGTTAGAATGATAACAGTAAGTGTAATAAGTATAGTAATTGTCGTTCTGTCGATCATATAAGCATAATATGGCTAATAATATGAGTTGGATTGATAATAATAAGAGTAGTGAGTATAGTAATTCTCGTTCTATCGATCATATCTGCATAATATGGCTAATAATATGAGTTAGATTGATAATAATAAGAGTAATAAGTATAGTATCTGTCGTTCTATCAATCATATAAGCATAATATGGCTAATAATTTGAGTTAGATCGATAATGATAAGAGTAATAAGTACAGTAATTGTCGTGCTATCGATCATATAAGCATAATATGGCTAATAATATGAGTTAGATTGATAATAATAAGAGTAATGAGTATAGTAATTGTAGTTCTATCGATCATATCTGCATAATATGGTTAATAATATGACTTAGATTGATAATAATAAGAGTAATAAGTATAGTAATTGTAGTTCTATCGATCGTATCTGCATAATATGGTTAATAATATGAGTTAGATTGATAATAATAAGAGTAATAAGTATAGTATTTGTCGTTCTATCAATCATATAAGCATAATATGGCTAATAATTTGAGTTAGATCGATAATGATAAGAGTAATAAGTACAGTAATTGTCGTGCTATCGATCATATAAGCATAATATGGCTAATAATATGAGTTAGATTGATAATAATAAGAGTAATGAGTATAGTAATTGTAGTTCTATCGATCATATCTGCATAATATGGTTAATAATATGACTTAGATTGATAATAATAAGAGTAATAAGTATAGTAATTGTAGTTCTATCGATCGTATCTGCATAATATGGTTAATAATATGAGTTAGACTCATAATAATAAGAGTAATAAGTATAGTAATTGTCGTTCTATCGATCATTTAAGCATAATACGGCTAATAATATGACTTAGATTGATAATAATAAGAGTAATAAGTATAGTAATTGTAGTTCTATCGATCGTATCTGCATAATATGGTTAATAATATGAGTTAGACTCATAATAATAAGAGTAATAAGTATAGTAATTGTCGTTCTATCGATCATTTAAGCATAATATGGCTAATAATATGAGTTAGATTGATAATAGTAAGAGTAATAAGTATAGTAATTGTCGTTCTATCGATCATATAAGCATAATATGGCTAATAATATGAGTTAGATTGATAACAGTAAGTGTAATAAGTATAGTAATTGTCGTTCTGTCGATCATATAAGCATAATATGGCTAATAATATGAATTAGATTGATAATAATAAGAGTAGTGGGTATAGTAATTGTCGTTCTATCGATCATATAAGCATAATATGGCTAATAATATGAGTTAGAATGATAACAGTAAGTGTAATAAGTATAGTAATTGTCGTTCTGTCGATCATATAAGCATAATATGGCTAATAATATGAGTTGGATTGATAATAATAAGAGTAGTGAGTATAGTAATTCTCGTTCTATCGATCATATCTGCATAATATGGCTAATAATATGAGTTAGATTGATAATAATAAGAGTAATAAGTATAGTATCTGTCGTTCTATCAATCATATAAGCATAATATGGCTAATAATTTGAGTTAGATCGATAATGATAAGAGTAATAAGTACAGTAATTGTCGTGCTATCGATCATATAAGCATAATATGGCTAATAATATGAGTTAGATTGATAATAATAAGAGTAATGAGTATAGTAATTGTAGTTCTATCGATCATATCTGCATAATATGGTTAATAATATGACTTAGATTGATAATAATAAGAGTAATAAGTATAGTAATTGTAGTTCTATCGATCGTATCTGCATAATATGGTTAATAATATGAGTTAGATTGATAATAATAAGAGTAATAAGTATAGTATTTGTCGTTCTATCAATCATATAAGCATAATATGGCTAATAATTTGAGTTAGATCGATAATGATAAGAGTAATAAGTACAGTAATTGTCGTGCTATCGATCATATAAGCATAATATGGCTAATAATATGAGTTAGATTGATAATAATAAGAGTAATGAGTATAGTAATTGTAGTTCTATCGATCATATCTGCATAATATGGTTAATAATATGACTTAGATTGATAATAATAAGAGTAATAAGTATAGTAATTGTAGTTCTATCGATCGTATCTGCATAATATGGTTAATAATATGAGTTAGACTCATAATAATAAGAGTAATAAGTATAGTAATTGTCGTTCTATCGATCATTTAAGCATAATACGGCTAATAATATGACTTAGATTGATAATAATAAGAGTAATAAGTATAGTAATTGTAGTTCTATCGATCGTATCTGCATAATATAGTTAATAATATGAGTTAGACTCATAATAATAAGAGTAATAAGTATAGTAATTGTCGTTCTGTCGATCATATAAGCATAATATGGCTAATAATATGAGTTAGATTGATAATAATAAGAGAAGTGAGTATAGTAATTGTCGTTCTATCGATCATATAAGCATAATATGGCTAATAATATGAGTTAGATTGATAATAATAAGAGTAATAAATATAGTAATTGTCGTTCTATCGATCATTTAAGCATAATATGGCTAGTAATATGAGTTAGATTGATAATAATAAGAGTAATAAGTATAGTAATTGTCGTTCTCTCGATCATATAAGCATAATATGGTTAATAATATGAGTTAGATTGATAATAATAAGAGTAATAAGTATAGTAATTGTCGTTCTATCGATCATATAAGCATAATATGGCTAATAATATGAGTAAGATTTATAATAATAATAGTAATAAGTATAGTAATTGTCGTTTTATCGATCATTTAAGCATAATATGGCTAATAATATGAGTTAGATTGATAATAATAAGAGTAATGAGTATAGTAATTGTAGTTCTATCGATCGTATCTGCATAATATGGTTAATAATATGAGTTAGATTCATAATAATAAGAGCAATAAGTATAGTAATTGTCGTTCTATCGATTATTTAAGCATAATATGGCTAATAATATGAGTTAGGTTGATAAAAATAAGAATAACAAGTATAGTAATTGTCGTTCTATCGATCATATAAGCATAATATGGCTAATAATATGAGTTAGGTTGATAATAATAAGAGTAATAGGTATAGTAAATGTCGTGCTATCGATCATATCTGCATAATATTGTTAATAATATGAGTTAGATTGATAATAGTGAGTGTAATAAGTATAGTAATTGTCGTTCTATCGATCATATAAGCATAATATGGCTAATAATTTGAGTTAGATTTATAATAATAATAGTAATAAGTATAGTAATTGTCGTTTTATCGATCATTTAAGCATAATATGGCTAATAATATGAGTTAGATTGATAATAATAAGAGTAATGAGTATAGTAATTGTAGTTCTATCGATCGTATCTGCATAATATGGTTAATAATATGAGTTAGATTCATAATAATAAGAGCAATAAGTATAGTAATTGTCGTTCTATCGATTATTTAAGCATAATATGGCTAATAATATGAGTTAGGTTGATAAAAATAAGAATAATAAGTATAGTAATTGTCGTTCTATCGATCATATAAGCATAATATGGCTAATAATATGAGTTAGATTGATAATAATAAGAGTAATAAGTATAGTATCTGTCGTTCTATCAATCATATAAGCATAATATGGCTAATAATTTGAGTTAGATCGATAATGATAAGAGTAATAAGTACAGTAATTGTCGTGCTATCGATCATATAAGCATAATATGGCTAATAATATGAGTTAGATTGATAATAATAAGAGTAATGAGTATAGTAATTGTAGTTCTATCGATCATATCTGCATAATATGGTTAATAATATGACTTAGATTGATAATAATAAGAGTAATAAGTATAGTAATTGTAGTTCTATCGATCGTATCTGCATAATATGGTTAATAATATGAGTTAGATTGATAATAATAAGAGTAATAAGTATAGTATTTGTCGTTCTATCAATCATATAAGCATAATATGGCTAATAATTTGAGTTAGATCGATAATGATAAGAGTAATAAGTACAGTAATTGTCGTGCTATCGATCATATAAGCATAATATGGCTAATAATATGAGTTAGATTGATAATAATAAGAGTAATGAGTATAGTAATTGTAGTTCTATCGATCATATCTGCATAATATGGTTAATAATATGACTTAGATTGATAATAATAAGAGTAATAAGTATAGTAATTGTAGTTCTATCGATCGTATCTGCATAATATGGTTAATAATATGAGTTAGACTCATAATAATAAGAGTAATAAGTATAGTAATTGTCGTTCTATCGATCATTTAAGCATAATACGGCTAATAATATGACTTAGATTGATAATAATAAGAGTAATAAGTATAGTAATTGTAGTTCTATCGATCGTATCTGCATAATATGGTTAATAATATGAGTTAGACTCATAATAATAAGAGTAATAAGTATAGTAATTGTCGTTCTATCGATCATTTAAGCATAATATGGCTAATAATATGAGTTAGATTGATAATAGTAAGAGTAATAAGTATAGTAATTGTCGTTCTATCGATCATATAAGCATAATATGGCTAATAATATGAGTTAGATTGATAACAGTAAGTGTAATAAGTATAGTAATTGTCGTTCTGTCGATCATATAAGCATAATATGGCTAATAATATGAATTAGATTGATAATAATAAGAGTAGTGGGTATAGTAATTGTCGTTCTATCGATCATATAAGCATAATATGGCTAATAATATGAGTTAGAATGATAACAGTAAGTGTAATAAGTATAGTAATTGTCGTTCTGTCGATCATATAAGCATAATATGGCTAATAATATGAGTTGGATTGATAATAATAAGAGTAGTGAGTATAGTAATTCTCGTTCTATCGATCATATCTGCATAATATGGCTAATAATATGAGTTAGATTGATAATAATAAGAGTAATAAGTATAGTATCTGTCGTTCTATCAATCATATAAGCATAATATGGCTAATAATTTGAGTTAGATCGATAACGATAAGAGTAATAAGTACAGTAATTGTCGTGCTATCGATCATATAAGCATAATATGGCTAATAATATGAGTTAGATTGATAATAATAAGAGTAATGAGTATAGTAATTGTAGTTCTATCGATCATATCTGCATAATATGGTTAATAATATGACTTAGATTGATAATAATAAGAGTAATAAGTATAGTAATTGTAGTTCTATCGATCGTATCTGCATAATATGGTTAATAATATGAGTTAGATTGATAATAATAAGAGTAATAAGTATAGTATTTGTCGTTCTATCAATCATATAAGCATAATATGGCTAATAATTTGAGTTAGATCGATAATGATAAGAGTAATAAGTACAGTAATTGTCGTGCTATCGATCATATAAGCATAATATGGCTAATAATATGAGTTAGATTGATAATAATAAGAGTAATGAGTATAGTAATTGTAGTTCTATCGATCATATCTGCATAATATGGTTAATAATATGACTTAGATTGATAATAATAAGAGTAATAAGTATAGTAATTGTAGTTCTATCGATCGTATCTGCATAATATGGTTAATAATATGAGTTAGACTCATAATAATAAGAGTAATAAGTATAGTAATTGTCGTTCTATCGATCATTTAAGCATAATACGGCTAATAATATGACTTAGATTGATAATAATAAGAGTAATAAGTATAGTAATTGTAGTTCTATCGATCGTATCTGCATAATATAGTTAATAATATGAGTTAGACTCATAATAATAAGAGTAATAAGTATAGTAATTGTCGTTCTGTCGATCATATAAGCATAATATGGCTAATAATATGAGTTAGATTGATAATAATAAGAGAAGTGAGTATAGTAATTGTCGTTCTATCGATCATATAAGCATAATATGGCTAATAATATGAGTTAGATTGATAATAATAAGAGTAATAAATATAGTAATTGTCGTTCTATCGATCATTTAAGCATAATATGGCTAGTAATATGAGTTAGATTGATAATAATAAGAGTAATAAGTATAGTAATTGTCGTTCTCTCGATCATATAAGCATAATATGGTTAATAATATGAGTTAGATTGATAATAATAAGAGTAATAAGTATAGTAATTGTCGTTCTATCGATCATATAAGCATAATATGGCTAATAATATGAGTAAGATTTATAATAATAATAGTAATAAGTATAGTAATTGTCGTTTTATCGATCATTTAAGCATAATATGGCTAATAATATGAGTTAGATTGATAATAATAAGAGTAATGAGTATAGTAATTGTAGTTCTATCGATCGTATCTGCATAATATGGTTAATAATATGAGTTAGATTCATAATAATAAGAGCAATAAGTATAGTAATTGTCGTTCTATCGATTATTTAAGCATAATATGGCTAATAATATGAGTTAGGTTGATAAAAATAAGAATAACAAGTATAGTAATTGTCGTTCTATCGATCATATAAGCATAATATGGCTAATAATATGAGTTAGGTTGATAATAATAAGAGTAATAGGTATAGTAAATGTCGTGCTATCGATCATATCTGCATAATATTGTTAATAATATGAGTTAGATTGATAATAGTGAGTGTAATAAGTATAGTAATTGTCGTTCTATCGATCATATAAGCATAATATGGCTAATAATTTGAGTTAGATTTATAATAATAATAGTAATAAGTATAGTAATTGTCGTTTTATCGATCATTTAAGCATAATATGGCTAATAATATGAGTTAGATTGATAATAATAAGAGTAATGAGTATAGTAATTGTAGTTCTATCGATCGTATCTGCATAATATGGTTAATAATATGAGTTAGATTCATAATAATAAGAGCAATAAGTATAGTAATTGTCGTTCTATCGATTATTTAAGCATAATATGGCTAATAATATGAGTTAGGTTGATAAAAATAAGAATAATAAGTATAGTAATTGTCGTTCTATCGATCATATAAGCATAATATGGCTAATAATATGAGTTAGGTTGATAATAATAAGAGTAATAAGTATAGTAAATGTCGTGCTATCGATCATATCTGCATAATATTGTTAATAATATGAGTTAGATTGATAATAGTGAGTGTAATAAGTATAGTAATTGTCGTTCTATCGATCATATCTGCATAATATGGCTAATAATATGAGTTGGATTGATAATAATAAGAGTAATAAGTATAGTATTTGTCGTTCTATCAATCATATAAGCATAATATGGCTAATAATTTGAGTTAGATCGATAATGATAAGAGTAATAAGTACAGTAATTGTCGTTCCATCGATCATATAAGCATAATATGGCTAATAATATGAGTTAGATTGATAATGATAAGAGTAATGAGTATAGTAATTGTAGTTCTATCGATCATATCTGCATAATATGGTTAATAATATGAGTTAGATTCATAATAATAAGAGTAATAAGTATAGTAATTGTCGTTCTATCGATCATTTAAGCATAATATGGCTAATAATATGAGTTTGGTTGATAAAAATAAGAATAATAAGTATAGTAATTGTCGTTCTGTCGATCATATAAGCATAATATGCCTAATAATATGAGTTAGATTGATAATAATAAGAGCAATAAGTACAGTAATTGTCGTTCTATCGATCATATATGCATAATATGGCTAATAATATGAGTTAGATTCATAATAATAAGAGTAATAAGTATAGTAATTGTCGTTCTATCGATCATTTAAGCATAATACGGCTAATAATATGTGTTAGATTGATAATAATAAGAGTAATAAGTATAGTAATTGTAGTTCTATCGATCGTATCTGCATAATATGGTTAATAATATGAGTTAGACTCATAATAATAAGAGTAATAAGTATAGTAATTGTCGTTCTATCGATCGTTTAAGCATAATATGGCTAATAATATGAGTTAGATTGATAATAGTAAGAGTAATAAGTATAGTAATTGTCGTTCTATCGATCATATAAGCATAATATGGCTAATAATATGAGTTAGATTGATAACAGTAAGTGTAATAAGTATAGTAATTGTCGTTCTGTCGATCATATAAGCATAATATGGCTAATAATATGAGTTAGATTGATAATAATAAGAGTAGTGGGTATAGTAATTGTCGTTCTATCGATCATATAAGCATAATATGGCTAATAATATGAGTTAGAATGATAACAGTAAGTGTAATAAGTATAGTAATTGTCGTTCTGTCGATCATATAAGCATAATATGGCTAATAATATGAGTTAGATTGATAATAATAAGAGTAGTGAGTATAGTAATTCTCGTTCTATCGATCATATCTGCATAATATGGCTAATAATATGAGTTAGATTGATAATAATAAGAGTAATAAGTATAGTATCTGTCGTTCTATCAATCATATAAGCATAATATGGCTAATAATTTGAGTTAGATCGATAATGATAAGAGTAATAAGTACAGTAATTGTCGTGCTATCGATCATATAAGCATAATATGGCTAATAATATGAGTTAGATTGATAATAATAAGAGTAATGAGTATAGTAATTGTAGTTCTATCGATCATATCTGCATAATATGGTTAATAATATGACTTAGATTGATAATAATAAGAGTAATAAGTATAGTAATTGTAGTTCTATCGATCGTATCTGCATAATATGGTTAATAATATGAGTTAGATTGATAATAATAAGAGTAATAAGTATAGTATTTGTCGTTCTATCAATCATATAAGCATAATATGGCTAATAATTTGAGTTAGATCGATAATGATAAGAGTAATAAGTACAGTAATTGTCGTGCTATCGATCATATAAGCATAATATGGCTAATAATATGAGTTAGATTGATAATAATAAGAGTAATGAGTATAGTAATTGTAGTTCTATCGATCATATCTGCATAATATGGTTAATAATATGACTTAGATTGATAATAATAAGAGTAATAAGTATAGTAATTGTAGTTCTATCGATCGTATCTGCATAATATGGTTAATAATATGAGTTAGACTCATAATAATAAGAGTAATAAGTATAGTAATTGTCGTTCTATCGATCATTTAAGCATAATACGGCTAATAATATGACTTAGATTGATAATAATAAGAGTAATAAGTATAGTAATTGTAGTTCTATCGATCGTATCTGCATAATATAGTTAATAATATGAGTTAGACTCATAATAATAAGAGTAATAAGTATAGTAATTGTCGTTCTGTCGATCATATAAGCATAATATGGCTAATAATATGAGTTAGATTGATAATAGTAAGAGAAGTGAGTATAGTAATTGTCGTTCTATCGATCATATAAGCATAATATGGCTAATAATATGAGTTAGATTGATAATAATAAGAGTAATAAATATAGTAATTGTCGTTCTATCGATCATTTAAGCATAATATGGCTAGTAATATGAGTTAGATTGATAATAATAAGAGTAATAAGTATAGTAATTGTCGTTCTCTCGATCATATAAGCATAATATGGTTAATAATATGAGTTAGATTGATAATAATAAGAGTAATAAGTATAGTAATTGTCGTTGTATCGATCATATAAGCATAATATGGCTAATAATATGAGTAAGATTTATAATAATAATAGTAATAAGTATAGTAATTGTCGTTTTATCGATCATTTAAGCATAATATGGCTAATAATATGAGTTAGATTGATAATAATAAGAGTAATGAGTATAGTAATTGTAGTTCTATCGATCGTATCTGCATAATATGGTTAATAATATGAGTTAGATTCATAATAATAAGAGCAATAAGTATAGTAATTGTCGTTCTATCGATTATTTAAGCATAATATGGCTAATAATATGAGTTAGGTTGATAAAAATAAGAATAACAAGTATAGTAATTGTCGTTCTATCGATCATATATGCATAATATGGCTAATAATATGAGTTAGATTCATAATAATAAGAGCAATAAGTATAGTAATTGTCGTTCTATCGATTATTTAAGCATAATATGGCTAATAATATGAGTTAGGTTGATAAAAATAAGAATAATAAGTATAGTAATTGTCGTTCTATCGATCATATAAGCATAATATGGCTAATAATATGAGTTAGGTTGATAATAATAAGAGTAATAAGTATAGTAAATGTCGTGCTATCGATCATATCTGCATAATATTGTTAATAATATGAGTTAGATTGATAATAGTGAGTGTAATAAGTATAGTAATTGTCGTTCTATCGATCATATCTGCATAATATGGCTAATAATATGAGTTAGATTGATAATAATAAGAGTAATAAGTATAGTATTTGTTGTTCTATCAATCATATAAGCATAATATGGCTAATAATTTGAGTTAGATCGATAATGATAAGAGTAATAAGTACAGTAATTGTCGTTCCATCGATCATATAAGCATAATATGGCTAATAATATGAGTTAGATTGATAATGATAAGATTAATGAGTATAGTAATTGTAGTTCTATCGATCATATCTGCATAATATGGTTAATAATATGAGTTAGATTCATAATAATAAGAGTAATAAGTATAGTAATTGTCGTTCTATCGATCATTTAAGCATAATATGGCTAATAATATGAGTTTGGTTGATAAAAATAAGAATAATAAGTATAGTAATTGTCGTTCTGTCGATCATATAAGCATAATATGCCTAATAATATGAGTTAGATTGATAATAATAAGAGCAATAAGTACAGTAATTGTCGTTCTATCGATCATATATGCATAATATGGCTAATAATATGAGTTAGATTCATAATAATAAGAGTAATAAGTATAGTAATTGTCGTTCTATCGATCATTTAAGCATAATACGGCTAATAATATGTGTTAGATTGATAATAATAAGAGTAATAAGTATAGTAATTGTAGTTCTATCGATCGTATCTGCATAATATGGTTAATAATATGAGTTAGACTCATAATAATAAGAGTAATAAGTATAGTAATTGTCGTTCTATCGACCATTTAAGCATAATATGGCTAATAATATGAGTTAGGTTGATAATAGTAAGAGTAGTGAGTATAGTAATTGTAGTTCTATCGATCGTATCTGCATAATATGGTTAATAATATGAGTTAGATTCATAATAATAAGAGCAATAAGTATAGTAATTGTCGTTCTATCGATCATTTAAGCATAATATGGCTAATAATATGAGTTAGGTTGATAAAAATAAGAATAATAAGTATAGTAATTGTCGTTCTATCGATCATATAAGCATAATATGGCTAATAATATGAGTTAGGTTGATAATAATAAGAGTAATAAGTATAGTAAATGTCGTGCTATCGATCATATCTGCATAATATTGTTAATAATATGAGTTAGATTGATAATAGTGAGTGTAATAAGTATAGTAATTGTCGTTCTATCGATCATATCTGTATAATATGGCTAATAATATGAGTTAGATTGATAATAATAAGAGTAATAAGTATAGTATTTGTCGTTCTATCAATCATATAAGCATAATATTGCTAATAATATGAGTAAGATTTATAATAATAATAGTAATAAGTATAGTAATTGTCGTTCTATCGATCATTTAAGCATAATATGGCTAATAATATGAGTAAGATTGATAATAATAAGAGTAATGAGTATAGTAATTGTAGTTCTATCGATCGTATCTGCATAATATGGTTAATAATATGAGTTAGATTCATAATGAAAGAGCAATAAGTATAGTAATTGTCGTTCTATCGATCATTTAAGCATAATATGGCTAATAATATGAGTTAGGTTGATAAAAATAAGAATAATAAGTATAGTAATTGTCGTTCTATCGATCATATAAGCATAATATGGCTAATAATATGAGTTAGGTTGATAATAATAAGAGTAATAGGTATAGTAAATGTCGTGCTATCGATCATATCTGCATAATATTGTTAATAATATGAGTTAGATTGATAATAGTGAGTGTAATAAGTATAGTAATTGTCGTTCTATCGATCATATAAGCATAATATGGCTAATAATTTGAGTTAGATCGATGATGATAAGAGTAATAAGTACAGTAATTGTCGTTCTATCGATCATATAAGCATAATATGGCTAATAATATGAGTTAGATTGATAATAATAAGAGTAATGAGTATAGTAATTGTAGTTCTATCGATCATATCTGCATAATATGGTTAATAATATGAGTTAGATTGATAACAGTAAGTGTAATAAGTATAGTAATTGTCGATCTGTCGATCATATAAGCATAATATGGCTAATAATATGAGTTAGATTGATAATAATAAGAGTAATGAGTATAGTAATTGTCGTTCTATCGATCATATAAGCATAATATGGCTAATAATATGAGTTAGATTGATAATAATAAGAGTAATAAATATAGTAATTGTCGTTCTATCGATCATTTAAGCATAATATGGCTAGTAATATGAGTTAGATTGATAATAATAAGAGTAATAAGTATAGTAATTGTCGTTCTCTCGATCATATAAGCATAATATGGTTAATAATATGAGTTAGATTGATAATAATAAGAGTAATAAATATAGTAATTGTCGTTCTATCGATCATTTAAACATAATATGGATAGTAATATGAGTTAGATTGATAATAATAAGAGTAATAAGTATAGTAATTGTCGTTCTCTCGATCATATAAGCATAATATGGTTAAGAATATGAGTTAGATTGATAATAATAATAGTAATAAGTATAGTAATTGTCGTTCTATCGATCATTTAAGCATAATACGGCTAATAATATGAGTTAGATTGATAATAATAACAGTAATAAGTACAGTAATTGTCGTTCTATCGATCATATCTGCATAATATGGTTAATAATATGACTTAGATTGATAATAATAAGAGTAATAAGTATAGTAATTGTAGTTCTATCGATCGTATCTGCATAATATGGTTAATAATATGAGTTAGACTCATAATAATAAGAGTAATAAGTATAGTAATTGTCGTTCTATCGATCATTTAAGCATAATACGGCTAATAATATGACTTAGATTGATAATAATAAGAGTAATAAGTATAGTAATTGTAGTTCTATCGATAGTATCTGCATAATATAGTTAATAATATGAGTTAGACTCATAATAATAAGAGTAATAAGTACAGTAATTGTCGTTCCATCGATCATATAAGCATAATATGGCTAATAATATGAGTTAGATTGATAATGATAAGAGTAATGAGTATAGTAATTGTAGTTCTATCGATCATATCTGCATAATATGGTTAATAATATGAGTTAGATTCATAATAATAAGAGTAATAAGTATAGTAATTGTCGTTCTATCGATCATTTAAGCATAATATGGCTAATAATATGAGTTTGGTTGATAAAAATAAGAATAATAAGTATAGTAATTGTCGTTCTGTCGATCATATAAGCATAATATGCCTAATAATATGAGTTAGATTGATAATAATAAGAGCAATAAGTACAGTAATTGTCGTTCTATCGATCATATATGCATAATATGGCTAATAATATGAGTTAGATTCATAATAATAAGAGTAATAAGTATAGTAATTGTCGTTCTATCGATCATTTAAGCATAATACGGCTAATAATATGTGTTAGATTGATAATAATAAGAGTAATAAGTATAGTAATTGTAGTTCTATCGATCGTATCTGCATAATATGGTTAATAATATGAGTTAGACTCATAATAATAAGAGTAATAAGTATAGTAATTGTCGTTCTATCGACCATTTAAGCATAATATGGCTAATAATATGAGTTAGGTTGATAATAGTAAGAGTAGTGAGTATAGTAATTGTAGTTCTATCGATCGTATCTGCATAATATGGTTAATAATATGAGTTAGATTCATAATAATAAGAGCAATAAGTATAGTAATTGTCGTTCTATCGATCATTTAAGCATAATATGGCTAATAATATGAGTTAGGTTGATAAAAATAAGAATAATAAGTATAGTAATTGTCGTTCTATCGATCATATAAGCATAATATGGCTAATAATATGAGTTAGGTTGATAATAATAAGAGTAATAAGTATAGTAAATGTCGTGCTATCGATCATATCTGCATAATATTGTTAATAATATGAGTTAGATTGATAATAGTGAGTGTAATAAGTATAGTAATTGTCGTTCTATCGATCATATCTGTATAATATGGCTAATAATATGAGTTAGATTGATAATAATAAGAGTAATAAGTATAGTATTTGTCGTTCTATCAATCATATAAGCATAATATGGCTAATAATATGAGTAAGATTTATAATAATAATAGTAATAAGTATAGTAATTGTCGTTCTATCGATCATTTAAGCATAATATGGCTAATAATATGAGTAAGATTGATAATAATAAGAGTAATGAGTATAGTAATTGTAGTTCTATCGATCGTATCTGCATAATATGGTTAATAATATGAGTTAGATTCATAATGAAAGAGCAATAAGTATAGTAATTGTCGTTCTATCGATCATTTAAGCATAATATGGCTAATAATATGAGTTAGGTTGATAAAAATAAGAATAATAAGTATAGTAATTGTCGTTCTATCGATCATATAAGCATAATATGGCTAATAATATGAGTTAGGTTGATAATAATAAGAGTAATAGGTATAGTAAATGTCGTGCTATCGATCATATCTGCATAATATTGTTAATAATATGAGTTAGATTGATAATAGTGAGTGTAATAAGTATAGTAATTGTCGTTCTATCGATCATATAAGCATAATATGGCTAATTATTTGAGTTAGATCGATAATGATAAGAGTAATAAGTACAGTAATTGTCGTTCTATCGATCATATAAGCATAATATGGCTAATAATATGAGTTAGATTGATAATAATAAGAGTAATGAGTATAGTAATTGTAGTTCTATCGATCATATCTGCATAATATGGTTAATAATATGAGTTAGATTGATAACAGTAAGTGTAATAAGTATAGTAATTGTCGATCTGTCGATCATATAAGCATAATATGGCTAATAATATGAGTTAGATTGATAATAATAAGAGTAATGAGTATAGTAATTGTCGTTCTATCGATCATATAAGCATAATATGGCTAATAATATGAGTTAGATTGATAATAATAAGAGTAATAAATATAGTAATTGTCGTTCTATCGATCATTTAAGCATAATATGGCTAGTAATATGAGTTAGATTGATAATAATAAGAGTAATAAGTATAGTAATTGTCGTTCTATCGATCATTTAAGCATAATACGGCTAATAATATGAGTTAGATTGATAATAATAAGAGTAATAGGTATAGTAAATGTCGTGCTATCGATCATATCTGCATAATATTGTTAATAATATGAGTTAGATTGATAATAGTGAGTGTAATAAGTATAGTAATTGTCGTTCTATCGATCATATAAGCATAATATGGCTAATAATTTGAGTTAGATCGATGATGATAAGAGTAATAAGTACAGTAATTGTCGTTCTATCGATCATATAAGCATAATATGGCTAATAATATGAGTTAGATTGATAATAATAAGAGTAATGAGTATAGTAATTGTAGTTCTATCGATCATATCTGCATAATATGGTTAATAATATGAGTTAGATTGATAACAGTAAGTGTAATAAGTATAGTAATTGTCGATCTGTCGATCATATAAGCATAATATGGCTAATAATATGAGTTAGATTGATAATAATAAGAGTAATGAGTATAGTAATTGTCGTTCTATCGATCATATAAGCATAATATGGCTAATAATATGAGTTAGATTGATAATAATAAGAGTAATAAATATAGTAATTGTCGTTCTATCGATCATTTAAGCATAATATGGCTAGTAATATGAGTTAGATTGATAATAATAAGAGTAATAAGTATAGTAATTGTCGTTCTCTCGATCATATAAGCATAATATGGTTAATAATATGAGTTAGATTGATAATAATAAGAGTAATAAATATAGTAATTGTCGTTCTATCGATCATTTAAACATAATATGGATAGTAATATGAGTTAGATTGATAATAATAAGAGTAATAAGTATAGTAATTGTCGTTCTCTCGATCATATAAGCATAATATGGTTAAGAATATGAGTTAGATTGATAATAATAATAGTAATAAGTATAGTAATTGTCGTTCTATCGATCATTTAAGCATAATACGGCTAATAATATGAGTTAGATTGATAATAATAACAGTAATAAGTACAGTAATTGTCGTTCTATCGATCATATCTGCATAATATGGTTAATAATATGACTTAGATTGATAATAATAAGAGTAATAAGTATAGTAATTGTAGTTCTATCGATCGTATCTGCATAATATGGTTAATAATATGAGTTAGACTCATAATAATAAGAGTAATAAGTATAGTAATTGTCGTTCTATCGATCATTTAAGCATAATACGGCTAATAATATGACTTAGATTGATAATAATAAGAGTAATAAGTATAGTAATTGTAGTTCTATCGATAGTATCTGCATAATATAGTTAATAATATGAGTTAGACTCATAATAATAAGAGTAATAAGTACAGTAATTGTCGTTCCATCGATCATATAAGCATAATATGGCTAATAATATGAGTTAGATTGATAATGATAAGAGTAATGAGTATAGTAATTGTAGTTCTATCGATCATATCTGCATAATATGGTTAATAATATGAGTTAGATTCATAATAATAAGAGTAATAAGTATAGTAATTGTCGTTCTATCGATCATTTAAGCATAATATGGCTAATAATATGAGTTTGGTTGATAAAAATAAGAATAATAAGTATAGTAATTGTCGTTCTGTCGATCATATAAGCATAATATGCCTAATAATATGAGTTAGATTGATAATAATAAGAGCAATAAGTACAGTAATTGTCGTTCTATCGATCATATATGCATAATATGGCTAATAATATGAGTTAGATTCATAATAATAAGAGTAATAAGTATAGTAATTGTCGTTCTATCGATCATTTAAGCATAATACGGCTAATAATATGTGTTAGATTGATAATAATAAGAGTAATAAGTATAGTAATTGTAGTTCTATCGATCGTATCTGCATAATATGGTTAATAATATGAGTTAGACTCATAATAATAAGAGTAATAAGTATAGTAATTGTCGTTCTATCGACCATTTAAGCATAATATGGCTAATAATATGAGTTAGGTTGATAATAGTAAGAGTAGTGAGTATAGTAATTGTAGTTCTATCGATCGTATCTGCATAATATGGTTAATAATATGAGTTAGATTCATAATAATAAGAGCAATAAGTATAGTAATTGTCGTTCTATCGATCATTTAAGCATAATATGGCTAATAATATGAGTTAGGTTGATAAAAATAAGAATAATAAGTATAGTAATTGTCGTTCTATCGATCATATAAGCATAATATGGCTAATAATATGAGTTAGGTTGATAATAATAAGAGTAATAAGTATAGTAAATGTCGTGCTATCGATCATATCTGCATAATATTGTTAATAATATGAGTTAGATTGATAATAGTGAGTGTAATAAGTATAGTAATTGTCGTTCTATCGATCATATCTGTATAATATGGCTAATAATATGAGTTAGATTGATAATAATAAGAGTAATAAGTATAGTATTTGTCGTTCTATCAATCATATAAGCATAATATGGCTAATAATATGAGTAAGATTTATAATAATAATAGTAATAAGTATAGTAATTGTCGTTCTATCGATCATTTAAGCATAATATGGCTAATAATATGAGTAAGATTGATAATAATAAGAGTAATGAGTATAGTAATTGTAGTTCTATCGATCGTATCTGCATAATATGGTTAATAATATGAGTTAGATTCATAATGAAAGAGCAATAAGTATAGTAATTGTCGTTCTATCGATCATTTAAGCATAATATGGCTAATAATATGAGTTAGGTTGATAAAAATAAGAATAATAAGTATAGTAATTGTCGTTCTATCGATCATATAAGCATAATATGGCTAATAATATGAGTTAGGTTGATAATAATAAGAGTAATAGGTATAGTAAATGTCGTGCTATCGATCATATCTGCATAATATTGTTAATAATATGAGTTAGATTGATAATAGTGAGTGTAATAAGTATAGTAATTGTCGTTCTATCGATCATATAAGCATAATATGGCTAATTATTTGAGTTAGATCGATAATGATAAGAGTAATAAGTACAGTAATTGTCGTTCTATCGATCATATAAGCATAATATGGCTAATAATATGAGTTAGATTGATAATAATAAGAGTAATGAGTATAGTAATTGTAGTTCTATCGATCATATCTG
Organism: Megachile rotundata; assembly: GCF_050947335.1. Taxonomy (NCBI): domain Eukaryota; kingdom Metazoa; phylum Arthropoda; class Insecta; order Hymenoptera; family Megachilidae; genus Megachile; species Megachile rotundata. The sequence continues at coordinate 32,406 of NW_027474278.1, read as the reverse complement.
CATAATATGGTTAATAATATGAGTTAGATTGATAACAGTAAGTGTAATAAGTATAGTAATTGTCGATCTGTCGATCATATAAGCATAATATGGCTAATAATATGAGTTAGATTGATAATAATAAGAGTAATGAGTATAGTAATTGTCGTTCTATCGATCATATAAGCATAATATGGCTAATAATATGAGTTAGATTGATAATAATAAGAGTAATAAATATAGTAATTGTCGTTCTATCGATCATTTAAGCATAATATGGCTAGTAATATGAGTTAGATTGATAATAATAAGAGTAATAAGTATAGTAATTGTCGTTCTATCGATCATTTAAGCATAATACGGCTAATAATATGACTTAGATTGATAATAATAAGAGTAATAAGTATAGTAATTGTAGTTCTATCGATAGTATCTGCATAATATAGTTAATAATATGAGTTAGACTCATAATAATAAGAGTAATAAGTACAGTAATTGTCGTTCCATCGATCATATAAGCATAATATGGCTAATAATATGAGTTAGATTGATAATGATAAGAGTAATGAGTATAGTAATTGTAGTTCTATCGATCATATCTGCATAATATGGTTAATAATATGAGTTAGATTCATAATAATAAGAGTAATAAGTATAGTAATTGTCGTTCTATCGATCATTTAAGCATAATATGGCTAATAATATGAGTTTGGTTGATAAAAATAAGAATAATAAGTATAGTAATTGTCGTTCTGTCGATCATATAAGCATAATATGCCTAATAATATGAGTTAGATTGATAATAATAAGAGCAATAAGTACAGTAATTGTCGTTCTATCGATCATATATGCATAATATGGCTAATAATATGAGTTAGATTCATAATAATAAGAGTAATAAGTATAGTAATTGTCGTTCTATCGATCATTTAAGCATAATACGGCTAATAATATGTGTTAGATTGATAATAATAAGAGTAATAAGTATAGTAATTGTAGTTCTATCGATCGTATCTGCATAATATGGTTAATAATATGAGTTAGACTCATAATAATAAGAGTAATAAGTATAGTAATTGTCGTTCTATCGACCATTTAAGCATAATATGGCTAATAATATGAGTTAGGTTGATAATAGTAAGAGTAGTGAGTATAGTAATTGTAGTTCTATCGATCGTATCTGCATAATATGGTTAATAATATGAGTTAGATTCATAATAATAAGAGCAATAAGTATAGTAATTGTCGTTCTATCGATCATTTAAGCATAATATGGCTAATAATATGAGTTAGGTTGATAAAAATAAGAATAATAAGTATAGTAATTGTCGTTCTATCGATCATATAAGCATAATATGGCTAATAATATGAGTTAGGTTGATAATAATAAGAGTAATAAGTATAGTAAATGTCGTGCTATCGATCATATCTGCATAATATTGTTAATAATATGAGTTAGATTGATAATAGTGAGTGTAATAAGTATAGTAATTGTCGTTCTATCGATCATATCTGTATAATATGGCTAATAATATGAGTTAGATTGATAATAATAAGAGTAATAAGTATAGTATTTGTCGTTCTATCAATCATATAAGCATAATATGGCTAATAATATGAGTAAGATTTATAATAATAATAGTAATAAGTATAGTAATTGTCGTTCTATCGATCATTTAAGCATAATATGGCTAATAATATGAGTAAGATTGATAATAATAAGAGTAATGAGTATAGTAATTGTAGTTCTATCGATCGTATCTGCATAATATGGTTAATAATATGAGTTAGATTCATAATGAAAGAGCAATAAGTATAGTAATTGTCGTTCTATCGATCATTTAAGCATAATATGGCTAATAATATGAGTTAGGTTGATAAAAATAAGAATAATAAGTATAGTAATTGTCGTTCTATCGATCATATAAGCATAATATGGCTAATAATATGAGTTAGGTTGATAATAATAAGAGTAATAGGTATAGTAAATGTCGTGCTATCGATCATATCTGCATAATATTGTTAATAATATGAGTTAGATTGATAATAGTGAGTGTAATAAGTATAGTAATTGTCGTTCTATCGATCATATAAGCATAATATGGCTAATAATTTGAGTTAGATCGATAATGATAAGAGTAATAAGTACAGTAATTGTCGTTCTATCGATCATATAAGCATAATATGGCTAATAATATGAGTTAGATTGATAATAATAAGAGTAATGAGTATAGTAATTGTAGTTCTATCGATCATATCTGCATAATATGGTTAATAATATGAGTTAGATTGATAACAGTAAGTGTAATAAGTATAGTAATTGTCGATCTGTCGATCATATAAGCATAATATGGCTAATAATATGAGTTAGATTGATAATAATAAGAGTAATGAGTATAGTAATTGTCGTTCTATCGATCATATAAGCATAATATGGCTAATAATATGAGTTAGATTGATAATAATAAGAGTAATAAATATAGTAATTGTCGTTCTATCGATCATTTAAGCATAATATGGCTAGTAATATGAGTTAGATTGATAATAATAAGAGTAATAAGTATAGTAATTGTCGTTCTCTCGATCATATAAGCATAATATGGTTAATAATATGAGTTAGATTGATAATAATAAGAGTAATAAATATAGTAATTGTCGTTCTATCGATCATTTAAACATAATATGGATAGTAATATGAGTTAGATTGATAATAATAAGAGTAATAAGTATAGTAATTGTCGTTCTCTCGATCATATAAGCATAATATGGTTAAGAATATGAGTTAGATTGATAATAATAATAGTAATAAGTATAGTAATTGTCGTTCTATCGATCATTTAAGCATAATACGGCTAATAATATGAGTTAGATTGATAATAATAACAGTAATAAGTACAGTAATTGTCGTTCTATCGATCATATCTGCATAATATGGTTAATAATATGACTTAGATTGATAATAATAAGAGTAATAAGTATAGTAATTGTAGTTCTATCGATCGTATCTGCATAATATGGTTAATAATATGAGTTAGACTCATAATAATAAGAGTAATAAGTATAGTAATTGTCGTTCTATCGATCATTTAAGCATAATACGGCTAATAATATGACTTAGATTGATAATAATAAGAGTAATAAGTATAGTAATTGTAGTTCTATCGATAGTATCTGCATAATATAGTTAATAATATGAGTTAGACTCATAATAATAAGAGTAATAAGTACAGTAATTGTCGTTCCATCGATCATATAAGCATAATATGGCTAATAATATGAGTTAGATTGATAATGATAAGAGTAATGAGTATAGTAATTGTAGTTCTATCGATCATATCTGCATAATATGGTTAATAATATGAGTTAGATTCATAATAATAAGAGTAATAAGTATAGTAATTGTCGTTCTATCGATCATTTAAGCATAATATGGCTAATAATATGAGTTTGGTTGATAAAAATAAGAATAATAAGTATAGTAATTGTCGTTCTGTCGATCATATAAGCATAATATGCCTAATAATATGAGTTAGATTGATAATAATAAGAGCAATAAGTACAGTAATTGTCGTTCTATCGATCATATATGCATAATATGGCTAATAATATGAGTTAGATTCATAATAATAAGAGTAATAAGTATAGTAATTGTCGTTCTATCGATCATTTAAGCATAATACGGCTAATAATATGTGTTAGATTGATAATAATAAGAGTAATAAGTATAGTAATTGTAGTTCTATCGATCGTATCTGCATAGTATGGTTAATAATATGAGTTAGACTCATAATAATAAGAGTAATAAGTATAGTAATTGTCGTTCTATCGACCATTTAAGCATAATATGGCTAATAATATGAGTTAGGTTGATAATAGTAAGAGTACTGAGTATAGTAATTGTAGTTCTATCGATCGTATCTGCATAATATGGTTAATAATATGAGTTAGATTCATAATAATAAGAGCAATAAGTATAGTAATTGTCGTTCTATCGATCATTTAAGCATAATATGGCTAATAATATGAGTTAGGTTGATAAAAATAAGAATAATAAGTATAGTAATTGTCGTTCTATCGATCATATAAGCATAATATGGCTAATAATATGAGTTAGGTTGATAATAATAAGAGTAATAAGTATAGTAAATGTCGTGCTATCGATCATATCTGCATAATATTGTTAATAATATGAGTTAGATTGATAATAGTGAGTGTAATAAGTATAGTAATTGTCGTTCTATCGATCATATCTGTATAATATGGCTAATAATATGAGTTAGATTGATAATAATAAGAGTAATAAGTATAGTATTTGTCGTTCTATCAATCATATAAGCATAATATGGCTAATAATATGAGTAAGATTTATAATAATAATAGTAATAAGTATAGTAATTGTCGTTCTATCGATCATTTAAGCATAATATGGCTAATAATATGAGTAAGATTGATAATAATAAGAGTAATGAGTATAGTAATTGTAGTTCTATCGATCGTATCTGCATAATATGGTTAATAATATGAGTTAGATTCATAATGAAAGAGCAATAAGTATAGTAATTGTCGTTCTATCGATCATTTAAGCATAATATGGCTAATAATATGAGTTAGGTTGATAAAAATAAGAATAATAAGTATAGTAATTGTCGTTCTATCGATCATATAAGCATAATATGGCTAATAATATGAGTTAGGTTGATAATAATAAGAGTAATAGGTATAGTAAATGTCGTGCTATCGATCATATCTGCATAATATTGTTAATAATATGAGTTAGATTGATAATAGTGAGTGTAATAAGTATAGTAATTGTCGTTCTATCGATCATATAAGCATAATATGGCTAATAATTTGAGTTAGATCGATAATGATAAGAGTAATAAGTACAGTAATTGTCGTTCTATCGATCATATAAGCATAATATGGCTAATAATATGAGTTAGATTGATAATAATAAGAGTAATGAGTATAGTAATTGTAGTTCTATCGATCATATCTGCATAATATGGTTAATAATATGAGTTAGATTGATAACAGTAAGTGTAATAAGTATAGTAATTGTCGATCTGTCGATCATATAAGCATAATATGGCTAATAATATGAGTTAGATTGATAATAATAAGAGTAATGAGTATAGTAATTGTCGTTCTATCGATCATATAAGCATAATATGGCTAATAATATGAGTTAGATTGATAATAATAAGAGTAATAAATATAGTAATTGTCGTTCTATCGATCATTTAAGCATAATATGGCTAGTAATATGAGTTAGATTGATAATAATAAGAGTAATAAGTATAGTAATTGTCGTTCTCTCGATCATATAAGCATAATATGGTTAATAATATGAGTTAGATTGATAATAATAAGAGTAATAAATATAGTAATTGTCGTTCTATCGATCATTTAAACATAATATGGATAGTAATATGAGTTAGATTGATAATAATAAGAGTAATAAGTATAGTAATTGTCGTTCTCTCGATCATATAAGCATAATATGGTTAAGAATATGAGTTAGATTGATAATAATAATAGTAATAAGTATAGTAATTGTCGTTCTATCGATCATTTAAGCATAATACGGCTAATAATATGAGTTAGATTGATAATAATAACAGTAATAAGTACAGTAATTGTCGTTCTATCGATCATATCTGCATAATATGGTTAATAATATGACTTAGATTGATAATAATAAGAGTAATAAGTATAGTAATTGTAGTTCTATCGATCGTATCTGCATAATATGGTTAATAATATGAGTTAGACTCATAATAATAAGAGTAATAAGTATAGTAATTGTCGTTCTATCGATCATTTAAGCATAATACGGCTAATAATATGACTTAGATTGATAATAATAAGAGTAATAAGTATAGTAATTGTAGTTCTATCGATAGTATCTGCATAATATAGTTAATAATATGAGTTAGACTCATAATAATAAGAGTAATAAGTACAGTAATTGTCGTTCCATCGATCATATAAGCATAATATGGCTAATAATATGAGTTAGATTGATAATGATAAGAGTAATGAGTATAGTAATTGTAGTTCTATCGATCATATCTGCATAATATGGTTAATAATATGAGTTAGATTCATAATAATAAGAGTAATAAGTATAGTAATTGTCGTTCTATCGATCATTTAAGCATAATATGGCTAATAATATGAGTTTGGTTGATAAAAATAAGAATAATAAGTATAGTAATTGTCGTTCTGTCGATCATATAAGCATAATATGCCTAATAATATGAGTTAGATTGATAATAATAAGAGCAATAAGTACAGTAATTGTCGTTCTATCGATCATATATGCATAATATGGCTAATAATATGAGTTAGATTCATAATAATAAGAGTAATAAGTATAGTAATTGTCGTTCTATCGATCATTTAAGCATAATACGGCTAATAATATGTGTTAGATTGATAATAATAAGAGTAATAAGTATAGTAATTGTAGTTCTATCGATCGTATCTGCATAATATGGTTAATAATATGAGTTAGACTCATAATAATAAGAGTAATAAGTATAGTAATTGTCGTTCTATTGACCATTTAAGCATAATATGGCTAATAATATGAGTTAGGTTGATAATAGTAAGAGTAGTGAGTATAGTAATTGTAGTTCTATCGATCGTATCTGCATAATATGGTTAATAATATGAGTTAGATTCATAATAATAAGAGCAATAAGTATAGTAATTGTCGTTCTATCGATCATTTAAGCATAATATGGCTAATAATATGAGTTAGGTTGATAAAAATAAGAATAATAAGTATAGTAATTGTCGTTCTATCGATCATATAAGCATAATATGGCTAATAATATGAGTTAGGTTGATAATAATAAGAGTAATAAGTATAGTAAATGTCGTGCTATCGATCATATCTGCATAATATTGTTAATAATATGAGTTAGATTGATAATAGTGAGTGTAATAAGTATAGTAATTGTCGTTCTATCGATCATATCTGTATAATATGGCTAATAATATGAGTTAGATTGATAATAATAAGAGTAATAAGTATAGTATTTGTCGTTCTATCAATCATATAAGCATAATATGGCTAATAATATGAGTAAGATTTATAATAATAATAGTAATAAGTATAGTAATTGTCGTTCTATCGATCATTTAAGCATAATATGGCTAATAATATGAGTAAGATTGATAATAATAAGAGTAATGAGTATAGTAATTGTAGTTCTATCGATCGTATCTGCATAATATGGTTAATAATATGAGTTAGATTCATAATGAAAGAGCAATAAGTATAGTAATTGTCGTTCTATCGATCATTTAAGCATAATATGGCTAATAATATGAGTTAGGTTGATAAAAATAAGAATAATAAGTATAGTAATTGTCGTTCTATCGATCATATAAGCATAATATGGCTAATAATATGAGTTAGGTTGATAATAATAAGAGTAATAGGTATAGTAAATGTCGTGCTATCGATCATATCTGCATAATATTGTTAATAATATGAGTTAGATTGATAATAGTGAGTGTAATAAGTATAGTAATTGTCGTTCTATCGATCATATAAGCATAATATGGCTAATAATTTGAGTTAGATCGATAATGATAAGAGTAATAAGTACAGTAATTGTCGTTCTATCGATCATATAAGCATAATATGGCTAATAATATGAGTTAGATTGATAATAATAAGAGTAATGAGTATAGTAATTGTAGTTCTATCGATCATATCTGCATAATATGGTTAATAATATGAGTTAGATTGATAACAGTAAGTGTAATAAGTATAGTAATTGTCGATCTGTCGATCATATAAGCATAATATGGCTAATAATATGAGTTAGATTGATAATAATAAGAGTAATGAGTATAGTAATTGTCGTTCTATCGATCATATAAGCATAATATGGCTAATAATATGAGTTAGATTGATAATAATAAGAGTAATAAATATAGTAATTGTCGTTCTATCGATCATTTAAGCATAATATGGCTAGTAATATGAGTTAGATTGATAATAATAAGAGTAATAAGTATAGTAATTGTCGTTCTCTCGATCATATAAGCATAATATGGTTAATAATATGAGTTAGATTGATAATAATAAGAGTAATAAATATAGTAATTGTCGTTCTATCGATCATTTAAACATAATATGGATAGTAATATGAGTTAGATTGATAATAATAAGAGTAATAAGTATAGTAATTGTCGTTCTCTCGATCATATAAGCATAATATGGTTTAGAATATGAGTTAGATTGATAATAATAATAGTAATAAGTATAGTAATTGTCGTTCTATCGATCATTTAAGCATAATACGGCTAATAATATGAGTTAGATTGATAATAATAACAGTAATAAGTACAGTAATTGTCGTTCTATCGATCATATCTGCATAATATGGTTAATAATATGACTTAGATTGATAATAATAAGAGCAATAAGTACAGTAATTGTCGTTCTATCGATCATATATGCATAATATGGCTAATAATATGAGTTAGATTCATAATAATAAGAGTAATAAGTATAGTAATTGTCGTTCTATCGATCATTTAAGCATAATACGGCTAATAATATGTGTTAGATTGATAATAATAAGAGTAATAAGTATAGTAATTGTAGTTCTATCGAACATATCTGCATAATATGGTTAATAATATGAGTTAGATTGATAATAATAAGAGTAATAAGTATAGTAATTGTCGTTCTATCGACCATATAAGCATAATATGGCTAATAATATGAGTAAGATTTATAATAATAATAGTAATAAGTATAGTAATTGTCGTTTTATCGATCATTTAAGCATAATATGGCTAATAATATGAGTTAGATTGATAATAATAAGAGTAATGAGTATAGTAATTGGAGTTCTATCGATCGTATCTGCATAATATGGTTAATAATATGAGTTAGATTCATAATAATAAGAGCAATAAGTATAGTAATTGTCCTTCTATCGATTATTTAACCATAATATGGCTAATAATATGAGTTAGGTTGATAAAAATAAGAATAATAAGTATAGTAATTGTCGTTCTATCGATCATATAAGCATAATATGGCTAATAATATGAGTTAGGTTGATAATAATAAGAGTAATAAGTATAGTAAATGTCGTGCTATCGATCATATCTGCATAATATTGTTAATAATATGAGTTAGATTGATAATAGTGAGTGTAATAAGTATAGTAATTGTCGTTCTATCGATCATATAAGCATAATATGGCTAATAATATGAGTAAGATTTATAATAATAATAGTAATAAGTATAGTAATTGTCGTTTTATCGATCATTTAAGCATAATATGGCTAATAATATGAGTTAGATTGATAATAATAAGAGTAATGAGTATAGTAATTGTAGTTCTATCGATCGTATCTGCATAATATGGTTAATAATATGAGTTAGATTCATAATAATAAGAGCAATAAGTATAGTAATTGTCGTTCTATCGATTATTTAAGCATAATATGGCTAATAATATGAGTTAGGTTGATAAAAATAAGAATAATAAGTATAGTAATTGTCGTTCTATCGATCATATAAGCATAATATGGCTAATAATATGAGTTAGGTTGATAATAATAAGAGTAATAAGTATAGTAAATGTCGTGCTATCGATCATATCTGCATAATATTGTTAATAATATGAGTTAGATTGATAATAGTGAGTGTAATAAGTATAGTAATTGTCGTTCTATCGATCATATCTGCATAATATGGCTAATAATATGAGTTAGATTGATAATAATAAGAGTAATAAGTATAGTATTTGTCGTTCTATCAATCATATAAGCATAATATGGCTAATAATTTGAGTTAGATCGATAATGATAAGAGTAATAAGTACAGTAATTGTCGTTCCATCGATCATATAAGCATAATATGGCTAATAATATGAGTTAGATTGATAATGATAAGAGTAATGAGTATAGTAATTGTAGTTCTATCGATCGTATCTGCATAATATGGTTAATAATATGAGTTAGATTCATAATAATAAGAGCAATAAGTATAGTAATTGTCGTTCTATCGATCATTTAAGCATAATATGGCTAATAATATGAGTTAGGTTGATAAAAATAACAATAATAAGTATAGTAATTGTCGTTCTATCGATCATATAAGCATAATATGGCTAATAATATGAGTTAGGTTGATAATAATAAGAGTAATAGGTACAGTAAATGTCGTGCTATCGATCATATCTGCATAATATTGTTAATAATATGAGTTAGATTGATAATAGTGAGTGTAATAAGTATAGTAATTGTCGTTCTATCGATCATATAAGCATAATATGGCTAATAATTTGAGTTAGATCGATAATGATAAGAGTAATAAGTACAGTAATTGTCGTTCTATCGATCATATAAGCATAATATGGCTAATAATATGAGTTAGATTGATAATAATAAGAGTAATGAGTATAGTAATTGTAGTTCTATCGATCATATCTGCATAATATGGTTAATAATATGAGTTAGATTGATAACAGTAAGTGTAATAAGTATAGTAATTGTCGATCTGTCGATCATATAAGCATAATATGGCTAATAATATGAGTTAGATTGATAATAATAAGAGTAATGAGTATAGTAATTGTCGTTCTATCGATCATATAAGCATAATATGGCTAATAATATGAGTTAGATTGATAATAATAAGAGTAATAAATATAGTAATTTTCGTTCTATCGATCATTTAAGCATAATATGGCTAGTAATATGAGTTAGATTGATAATAATAAGAGTAATAAGTATAGTAATTGTCGTTCTCTCGATCATATAAGCATAATATGGTTAATAATATGAGTTAGATTGATAATAATAAGAGTAATAAATATAGTAATTGTCGTTCTATCGATCATTTAAACATAATATGGATAGTAATATGAGTTAGATTGATAATAATAAGAGTAATAAGTATAGTAATTGTCGTTCTCTCGATCATATAAGCATAATATGGTTAAGAATATGAGTTAGATTGATAATAATAATAGTAATAAGTATAGTAATTGTCGTTCTATCGATCATTTAAGCATAATACGGCTAATAATATGAGTTAGATTGATAATAATAACAGTAATAAGTACAGTAATTGTCGTTCTATCGATCATATCTGCATAATATGGTTAATAATATGACTTAGATTGATAATAATAAGAGTAATAAGTATAGTAATTGTAGTTCTATCGATCGTATCTGCATAATATGGTTAATAATATGAGTTAGACTCATAATAATAAGAGTAATAAGTATAGTAATTGTCGTTCTATCGATCATTTAAGCATAATACGGCTAATAATATGACTTAGATTGATAATAATAAGACTAATAAGTATAGTAATTGTAGTTCTATCGATAGTATCTGCATAATATAGTTAATAATATGAGTTAGACTCATAATAATAAGAGTAATAAGTATAGTAATTGTCGTTCTGTCGATCATATAAGCATAATATGGCTAATAATATGAGTTAGATTGATAATAATAAGAGAAGTGAGTATAGTAATTGTCGTTCTATCGATCATATAAGCATAATATGGCTAATAATATGAGTTAGATTGATAATAATAAGAGTAATAAATATAGTAATTGTCGTTCTATCGATCATTTAAGCATAATATGGCTAGTAATATGAGTTAGATTGATAATAATAAGAGTAATAAGTATAGTAATTGTCGTTCTCTCGATCATATAAGCATAATATGGTTAATAATATGAGTTAGATTGATAATAATAAGAGTAATAAGTATAGTAATTGTCGTTCTATCGACCATATAAGCATAATATGGCTAATAATATGAGATAGATTTATAATAATAATAGTAATAAGTATAGTAATTGTCGTTTTATCGATCATTTAAGCATAATATGGCTAATAATATGAGTTAGATTGATAATAATAAGAGTAATGAGTATAGTAATTGTAGTTCTATCGATCGTATCTGCATAATATGGTTAATAATATGAGTTAGATTCATAATAATAAGAGCAATAAGTATAGTAATTGTCGTTCTATCGATTATTTAACCATAATATGGCTAATAATATGAGTTAGGTTGATAAAAATAAGAATAATAAGTATAGTAATTGTCGTTCTATCGATCATATAAGCATAATATGGCTAATAATATGAGTTAGGTTGATAATAATAAGAGTAATAAGTATAGTAAATGTCGTGCTATCGATCATATCTGCATAATATTGTTAATAATATGAGTTAGATTGATAATAGTGAGTGTAATAAGTATAGTAATTGTCGTTCTATCGATCATATAAGCATAATATGGCTAATAATATGAGTAAGATTTATAATAATAATAGTAATAAGTATAGTAATTGTCGTTTTATCGATCATTTAAGCATAATATGGCTAATAATATGAGTTAGATTGATAATAATAAGAGTAATGAGTATAGTAATTGTAGTTCTATCGATCGTATCTGCATAATATGGTTAATAATATGAGTTAGATTCATAATAATAAGAGCAATAAGTATAGTAATTGTCGTTCTATCGATTATTTAAGCATAATATGGCTAATAATATGAGTTAGGTTGATAAAAATAAGAATAATAAGTATAGTAATTGTCGTTCTATCGATCATATAAGCATAATATGGCTAATAATATGAGTTAGGTTGATAATAATAAGAGTAATAAGTATAGTAAATGTCGTGCTATCGATCATATCTGCATAATATTGTTAATAATATGAGTTAGATTGATAATAGTGAGTGTAATAAGTATAGTAATTGTCGTTCTATCGATCATATCTGCATAATATGGCTAATAATATGAGTTAGATTGATAATAATAAGAGTAATAAGTATAGTATTTGTCGTTCTATCAATCATATAAGCATAATATGGCTAATAATTTGAGTTAGATCGATAATGATAAGAGTAATAAGTACAGTAATTGTCGTTCCATCGATCATATAAGCATAATATGGCTAATAATATGAGTTAGATTGATAATGATAAGAGTAATGAGTATAGTAATTGTAGTTCTATCGATCATATCTGCATAATATGGTTAATAATATGAGTTAGATTCATAATAATAAGAGTAATAAGTATAGTAATTGTCGTTCTATCGATCATTTAAGCATAATATGGCTAATAATATGAGTTTGGTTGATAAAAATAAGAATAATAAGTATAGTAATTGTCGTTCTGTCGATCATATAAGCATAATATGCCTAATAATATGAGTTAGATTGATAATAATAAGAGTAATAGGTATAGTAATTGTCGTTCTATCGATCATTTAAGCATAATACGGCTAATAATATGAGTTAGATTGATAATAATAAGAGTAATAAGTATAGTAATTGTAGTTCTATCGATCGTATCTGCATAATATGGTTAATAATATGAGTTAGACTCATAATAATAAGAGTAATAAGTATAGTAATTGTCGTTCTATCGATCATTTAAGCATAATATGGCTAATAATATGAGTTAGATCGATAATGATAAGAGCAATAAGTACAGTAATTGTCGTTCTATCGATCATATATGCATAATATGGCTAATAATATGAGTTAGATTCATAATAATAAGAGTAATAAGTATAGTAATTGTCGTTCTATCGATCATTTAAGCATAATACGGCTAATAATATGTGTTAGATTGATAATAATAAGAGTAATAATTATAGTAATTGTAGTTCTATCGATCGTATCTGCATAATATGGTTAATAATATGAGTTAGACTCATAATAATAAGAGTAATAAGTATAGTAATTGTCGTTCTATCGATCATTTAAGCATAATATGGCTAATAATATGAGTTAGGTTGATAATAGTAAGAGTAGTGAGTATAGTAATTGTAGTTCTATCGATCGTATCTGCATAATATGGTTAATAATATGAGTTAGATTCATAATAATAAGAGCAATAAGTATAGTAATTGTCGTTCTATCGATCATTTAAGCATAATATGGCTAATAATATGAGTTAGGTTGATAAATATAAGAATAATAAGTATAGTAATTGTCGTTCTATCGATCATATAAGCATAATATGGCTAATAATATGAGTTAGGTTGATAATAATAAGAGTAATAAGTATAGTAAATGTCGTGCTATCGATCATATCTGCATAATATTGTTAATAATATGAGTTAGATTGATAATAGTGAGTGTAATAAGTATAGTAATTGTCGTTCTATCGATCATATCTGTATAATATGGCTAATAATATGAGTTAGATTGATAATAATAAGAGTAATAAGTATAGTATTTGTCGTTCTATCAATCATATAAGCATAATATGGCTAATAATATGAGTAAGATTTATAATAATAATAGTAATAAGTATAGTAATTGTCGTTCTATCGATCATTTAAGCATAATATGGCTAATAATATGAGTTAGATTGATAATAATAAGAGTAATGAGTATAGTAATTGTCGATCTGTCGATCATATAAGCATAATATGGCTAATAATATGAGTTAGATTGATAATAATAAGAGTAATGAGTATAGTAATTGTCGTTCTCTCGATCATATAAGCATAATATGGTTAATAATATGAGTTAGATTGATAATAATAAGAGTAATAAATATAGTAATTGTCGTTCTATCGATCATTTAAGCATAATATGGATAGTAATATGAGTTAGATTGATAATAATAAGAGTAATAAGTATAGTAATTGTCGTTCTCTCGATCATATAAGCATAATATGGTTAATAATATGAGTTCGATTGATAATAATAAGAGTAATAAATATAGTAATTGTCGTTCTATCGATCATTTAAGCATAATATGGATAGTAATATGAGTTAGATTGATAATAATAAGAGTAATAAGTATAGTAATTGTCGTTCTCTCGATCATATAAGCATAATATGGTTAAGAATATGAGTTAGATTGATAATAATAATAGTAATAAGTATAGTAATTGTCGTTCTATCGATCATTTAAGCATAATACGGCTAATAATATGAGTTAGATTGATAATAATAACAGTAATAAGTACAGTAATTGTCGTTCTATCGATAATATAAGCATAATATGGCTAATAATATGAGTTAGATCGATAATGTTAAGAGTAATAAGTACAGTAATTGTCGTTCTATCGATCATATATGCATAATATGGCTAATAATATGAGTAAGATTGATAATAATAATAGTAATAAGTATAGTAATTGTCGTTCTATCGATCATTTAAGCATAATATGGTTAATAATATGAGTTAGATTGATAATAGTAAGAGTAATAAGTATAGTAATTGTCGTTCTATCGATCATATAAGCATAATATGGCTAATAATATGAGTTAGATTGATAATAATAAGAGTAATAAGTATAGTATCTGTCGTTCTATCAATCATATAAGCATAATATGGCTAATAATTTGAGTTAGATCGATAATGATAAGAGTAATAAGTACAGTAATTGTCGTGCTATCGATCATATAAGCATAATATGGCTAATAATATGAGTTAGATTGATAATAATAAGAGTAATGAGTATAGTAATTGTAGTTCTATCGATCATATCTGCATAATATGGTTAATAATATGACTTAGATTGATAATAATAAGAGTAATAAGTATAGTAATTGTAGTTCTATCGATCATTTAAGCATAATATGGCTAATAATATGAGTTTGGTTGATAAAAATAAGAATAATAAGTATAGTAATTGTCGTTCTGTCGATCATATAAGCATAATATGCCTAATAATATGAGTTAGATTGATAATAATAAGAGTAATAGGTATAGTAATTGTCGTTCTATCGATCATTTAAGCATAATACGGCTAATAATATGAGTTAGATTGATAATAATAAGAGTAATAAGTATAGTAATTGTAGTTCTATCGATCGTATCTGCATAATATGGTTAATAATATGAGTTAGACTCATAATAATAAGAGTAATAAGTATAGTAATTGTCGTTCTATCGATCATTTAAGCATAATATGGCTAATAATATGAGTTAGATCGATAATGATAAGAGCAATAAGTACAGTAATTGTCGTTCTATCGATCATATATGCATAATATGGCTAGTAATATGAGTTAGATTCATAATAATAAGAGTAATAAGTATAGTAATTGTCGTTCTATCGATCATTTAAGCATAATACGGCTAATAATATGTGTTAGATTGATAATAATAAGAGTAATAAGTATAGTAATTGTAGTTCTATCGATCGTATCTGCATAATATGGTTAATAATATGAGTTAGACTCATAATAATAAGAGTAATAAGTATAGTAATTGTCGTTCTATCGATCATTTAAGCATAATATGGCTAATAATATGAGTTAGGTTGATAATAGTAAGAGTAGTGAGTATAGTAATTGTCGTTCTATCGATCATATAAGCATAATATGGCTAATAATATGAGTTAGATTGATAACAGTAAGAGTAATGAGTATAGTAATTGTAGTTCTATCGATCATATCTGCATAATATGGTTAATAATATGAGTTAGATTCATAATAATAAGAGTAATAAGTATAGTAATTGTCGTTCTATCGATCATTTAAGCATAATATGGCTAATAATATGAGTTTGGTTGATAAAAATAAGAATAATAAGTATAGTAATTGTCGTTCTGTCGTTCATATAAGCATAATATGGCTAATAATATGAGTTAGATTGATAATAATAAGAGTAATAAGTATAGTAATTGTCGTTCTATCGATCATTTAAGCATAATACGGCTAATAATATGAGTTAGATTGATAATAATAAGAGTAATAAGAATAGTAATTGTAGTTCTATCGATCATATATGCATAATATGGCTAATAATATGAGTTAGATTGATAATAATAACAGTAATAAGTACAGTAATTGTCGTCCTATCGATAATATAAGCATAATATGGCTAATAATATGAGTTATATCGATAATGATAAGAGTAATAAGTACAGTAATTGTCGTCCTATCGATAATATAAGCATAATATGGCTAATAATATGAGTTATATCGATAATGATAAGAGTAATAAGTACAGTAGTTGTCGTTCTATCGATCATATGTGCATAATATGGCTAATAATATGAGTTAGGTTGATAATAGTAAGAGTAATAAGTATAGTAATTGTCGTTCTATCGATCATATAAGCATAATATGGCTAATAATATGAGTTAGATTGATAATAGTAAGTGTAATAAGTATAGTAATTGTCGTTCTATCGATCATATATGCATAATATGGCTAATAATATGAGTTAGATTGATAATAATAACAGTAATAAGTACTGTAATTGCCGTTCTATCGATAATATAAGCATAATATGGCTAATAATATGAGTCAGATAGATAATGATAAGAGCAATAAGTACAGTAATTGTCGTTCTATCGATCATATATGCATAATATGGCTAATAATATGAGTTAGATTGATAATAGTAAGTGTAATAAGTATAGTAATTGTCGTTCTATCGATCATATATGCATAATATGGCTAATAATATGAGTTAGATTGATAATAATAACAGTAATAAGTACTGTAATTGCCGTTCTATCGATAATATAAGCATAATATGGCTAATAATATGAGTTAGATTGATAATAATAACAGTAATAAGTACAGTAATTGTCGTCCTATCGATAATATAAGCATAATATGGCTAATAATATGAGTTATATCGATAATGATAAGAGTAATAAGTACAGTAATTGTCGTTCTATCGATCATATGTGCATAATATGGCTAATAATATGAGTTAGATTGATAATAGTAAGAGTAATAAGTATAGTAATTGTCGTTCTATCGATCATATAAGCATAATATGGCTAATAATATGAGTTAGATTGATAATAGTACGTGTAATAAGTATAGTAATTGTCGTTCTATCGATCATATATGCATAATATGGCTAATAATATGAGTTAGATTGATAATAATAACAGTGATAAGTACTGTAATTGTCGTTCTATCGATAATATAAGCATAATATGGCTAATAATATGAGTTAGATTGATAATAGTAAGTGTAATAAGTATAGTAATTGTCGTTCTGTCGATCATATAAGCATAATATGGCTAATAATATGAGTTAGATTGATAATAATAAGAGTAGTGAGTATAGTAATTGTCGTTCTATCGATCGTATAAGCATAATATGGCTAATAATATGAGTTAGATTGATAATAATAAGAGTAATAAATATAGTAATTGTCGTTCTATCGATCATTTAAGCATAATATGGATAGTAATATGAGTTAGATTGATAATAATAAGAGTAATAAGTATAGTAATTGTCGTTCTCTCGATCATATAAGCATAATATGGCTAATAATATGAGTTATATCGATAATGATAAGAGTAATAAGTACAGTAATTGTCGTTCTATCGATCATATGTGCATAATATGGCTAATAATATGAGTTAGGTTGATAATAGTAAGAGTAATAAGTATAGTAATTGTCGTTCTATCGATCATATAAGCATAATATGGCTAATAATATGAGTTAGATTGATAATAGTAAGTGTAATAAGTATAGTAATTGTCGTTCTATCGATCATATATGCATAATATGGCTAATAATATGAGTTAGATTGATAATAATAACAGTACTAAGTACTGTAATTGCCGTTCTATCGATAATATAAGCATAATATGGCTAATAATATGAGTCAGATAGATAATGATAAGAGCAATAAGTACAGTAATTGTCGTTCTATCGATCATATATGCATAATATGGCTAATAATATGAGTTAGATTGATAATAGTAAGTGTAATAAGTATAGTAATTGTCGTTCTATCGATCATATATGCATAATATGGCTAATAATATGAGTTAGATTGATAATAATAACAGTAATAAGTACAGTAATTGTCGTTCTATCGATAATATAAGCATAATATGGCTAATAATATGAGTTAGATTGATAATAATAACAGTAATAAGTACAGTAATTGTCGTCCTATCGATAATATAAGCATAATATGGCTAATAATATGAGTTATATCGATAATGATAAGAGTAATAAGTACAGTAATTGTCGTTCTATCGATCATATGTGCATAATATGGCTAATAATATGAGTTAGATTGATAATAGTAAGAGTAATAAGTATAGTAATTGTCGTTCTATCGATCATATAAGCATAATATGGCTAATAATATGAGTTAGATTGATAATAGTACGTGTAATAAGTATAGTAATTGTCGTTCTATCGATCATATATGCATAATATGGCTAATAATATGAGTTAGATTGATAATAATAAGAGTAGTGAGTATAGTAATTGTCGTTCTATCGATCATATAAGCATAATATGGCTAATAATATGAGTTAGATTGATAATAATAAGAGTAATAAATATAGTAATTGTCGTTCTATCGATCATTTAAGCATAATATGGATAGTAATATGAGTTAGATTGATAATAATAAGAGTAATAAGTATAGTAATTGTCGTTCTCTCGATCATATAAGCATAATATGGTTAAGAATATGAGTTAGATTGATAATAGTAAGAGTAATAAGTATAGTAATTGTCGTTCTATCGATCATATAAGCGTAATATGGCTAATAATATGAGTTAGAATGATAACAGTAAGTGTAATAAGTATAGTAATTGTCGTTCTGTCGATCATATAAGCATAATATGGCTAATAATATGAGTTAGATTGATAATAATAAGAGTAGTGAGTATTGTAATTCTCGTTCTATCGATCATATAAGCATAATATTGCTAATAATATGAGTTAGATTGATAATAATAAGAGTAATAAATATAGTAATTGTCGTTCTATCGATCATTTAAGCCTAATATGGCTAGTAATATGAGTTAGATTGATAATAATAAGAGTAATAAGTATAGTAATTGTCGTTCTCTCGATCATATAAGCATAATATGGTTAATAATATGAGCTAGATTGATAATAATAAGAGTAATAAGTATAGTAATTGTCGTTCTATCGATCATATAAGCATAATATGGCTAATAATATGAGTAAGATTTATAATAATAATAGTAATAAGTATAGTAATTGTCGTTCTATCGATCATTTAAGCATAATATGGCTAATAATATGAGTTAGATTGATAATAATAACAGTAATATGTACTGTAATTGTCGTTCTATCGACAATATAAGCATAATATGGCTAATAATATGAGTTAGATCGATAATGATAAGAGCAATAAGTACAGTAATTGTCGTTCTATCGATCATATATGCATAATGTGGCTAGTAATATGAGTTAGATTGATAATAGTAAGTGTAATAAGTATAGTAATTGTCGTTCTATCGATCATATATGCATAATATGGCCAATAATATGAGTTAGATTGATAATAATAACAGTAATAAGTACAGTAATTGTCGTTCTATCGATAATATAAGCATAATATGGCTAATAATATGAGTTAGATCGATAATGATAAGAGTAATAAGTACAGTAATTGTCGTTCTATCGATCATTTAAGCATAATATGGTTAAGAATATGAGTTAGATTGATAATAATAATAGTAATAAGTATAGTAATTGTCGTTCTATCGATCATTTAAGCATAATACGGCTAATAATATGAGTTAGATTGATAATAATAAGAGTAATAAGTATAGTAATTGTCGTTCTATCGATCATATAAGCATAATATGGCTAATAATATGAGTTAGATTGATAACAGTAAGTGTAATAAGTATAGTAATTGTCGTTCTATCGATCATATATGCATAATATGGCTAATAATATGAGTTAGATTGATAATAATAACAGTAATAAGTACAGTAATTGTCGTTCTATCGATAATATAAGCATAATATGTCTAATAATAGGAGTTAGATTGATAATAATAAGAGTAGTGAGTATAGTAATTGTCGTTCTATCGATCATATAAGCATAATATGGCTAATAATATGAGTTAGATTGATAATAATAACAGTAATAAGTACAGTAATTGTCGTTCTATCGATAATATAAGCATAATATGGCTAATAATATGAGTTAGATCGATAATGATGAGAGTAATAAGTACAGTAATTGTCGTTCTATCGATCATATATGCATAATATGGCTAATAATATGAGTTAGATTGATAATAGTAAGTGTAATAAGTATAGTAGTTGTCGTTCTGTCGATCATATAAGCATAATATGGCTAATAATATGAGTTAGATTGATAATAATAGGAGTAGTGAGTATAGTAATTGTCGTTCTATCGATCATATAAGCATAATATGGCTAATAATATAAGTTAGATTGATAATAATAAGAGTAATAAATATAGTAATTGTCGTTCTAGCGATCATTTAAGCATAATATGGATAGTAATATGAGTTAGATTGATAATAATAAGAGTAATAAGTATAGTAATTGTCGTTCTCTCGATCATATAAGCATAATATGGTTAAGAATATGAGTTAGATTGATAATAATAATAGTAATAAGTATAGTAATTGTCGTTCTATCGATCATTTAGGCATAATACGGCTAATAATATGAGTTAGATTGATAATAATAACAGTAATAAGTACAGTAATTGTCGTTCTATCGATAATATCAGCATAATATGGCTAATAATATGAGTTAGATCGATAGTGATAAGAGTAATAAGTACAGTAATTGTCGTTCTATCGATCATATATGCATAATATGGCTAATAATATGAGTTAGATTGATAATAGTAAGTGTAATAAGTATAGTAATTGTCGTTCTATCGATCATATATGCATAATATGGCTAATAATATGAGTTAGATTGATAATAATAACAGTAATAAGTACAGTAATTGTCGTTCTATCGATAATATAAGCATAATATGGTTAATAATATGAGTTAGATCGATAATGATAAGAGTAATAAGTACAGTAATTGTCGTTCTATCGATCATATATGCATAATATGGCTAATTATATGAGTAAGAGTGATAATAATAATAGTAATAAGTATAGTAATAGTCGTTCTATCGATCATTTAAGCATAATATGGCTAATAATATGAGTTGGATTGATAATAATAACAGTAATAAGTACAGTAATTGTCGTTCTATCGATAATATAAGCATAATATGGCTAGTAATATGAGTTAGATTGATAATAATAAGAGTAATAAGTATAGTAATTGTCGTTCTATCGATCATTTAGGCATAATATGGCTAATAATATGAGTTAGGTAGATAAAAGTAAGAATAATAAGTATAGTAATTGTCGTTCTATCGATCATACAAGCATAATATGGTTAATAATATGAGTTAGATTGATAATAATAAGAGTAATAAGTATAGTAATTGTCGTTCTATCCATCATATAAGCATAATATGTCTATTAATATGAGTTAGATTGATAATAGTAAGAGTAATAAGTATAGTAACTGTCGTTCTATCGATCATATAAGCATAATATGGCTAATAATATGAGTTAGATTGACAATAATAAGAGTAATGGGTATAGTAATTGTAGTTCTATCGATCATATCTGCATAATATGGTTAATAATATGAGTTAGATTCATAATAATAAGAGTAATAAGTATAGTAATTGTCGTTCTATCGATCATTTAAGCATAATATGGCTAATAATAAGAGTTAGATTGATAATAATGAGAGTAATAAGTATAGTAATTGTCGTTCTATCGATCATATAAGCATAATATGGCTAATAATATGAGTTAGATCGATAATGGTAAGAGTAGTAAGTACAGTAATTGTCGTTCTATCGATCATATAAGCATAATATGGCTAATAATATGAGTTAGATTGATAATAATAAGAGTAATGGGTATAGTAATTGTAGTTCTATCGATCATATCTGCATAATATGGTTAATAATATGAGTTAGATTCATAATAATAAGAGTAATAAGTATAGTAATTGTCCTTCTATCGATCATTTAAGCATAATATGGCTAATAATATGAGTTAGATTGATAATAATAAGAGTAATAAGTATAGTAATTGTCGTTCTCTCGATCATATAAGCATAATATGATTAAGAATATGAGTTAGATTGATAATAATAAGAGTAATAAGTATAGTAATTGTAGTTCTATCGATCGTATCTGCATAATATGGTTAATAATATGAGTTAGACTCATAATAATATGAGTAATAAGTATAGTAATTGTCGTTCTATCGATCATTTAAGCGTAATATGGCTAATAATATGAGTTAGGTTGATAATAGTAAGAGTAGTGAGTATAGTAATTGTCGTTCTATCGATCATATAAGCATAATATGGCTAATAATATGAGTTAGATTGATAACAGTAAGTGTAATAAGTATAGTAATTGTCGTTCTGTCGATCATATAAGCGTAATATGGCTAATAATATGAGTTAGAATGATAACAGTAAGTGTAATAAGTATAGTAATTGTCGTTCTGTCGATCATATAAGCATAATATGGCTAATAATATGAGTTAGATTGATAATAATAAGAGTAGTGAGTATAGTAATTCTCGTTCTATCGATCATGTAAGCATAATATTGCTAATAATATGAGTTAGATTGATAATAATAAGAGTAATAAATATAGTAATTGTCGTTCTATCGATCATTTCAGCATAATATGGTTAATAATATGAGTTAGATTGATAATAGTAAGAGTAATAAGTATAGTAATTGTCGTTCTATCGATCATATAAGCGTAATATGGCTAATAATATGAGTTAGAATGATAACAGTAAGTGTAATAAGTATAGTAATTGTCGTTCTGTCGATCATATAAGCATAATATGGCTAATAATATGAGTTAGATTGATAATAATAAGAGTAGTGAGTATTGTAATTCTCGTTCTATCGATCATATAAGCATAATATTGCTAATAATATGAGTTAGATTGATAATAATAAGAGTAATAAATATAGTAATTGTCGTTCTATCGATCATTTAAGCCTAATATGGCTAGTAATATGAGTTAGATTGATAATAATAAGAGTAATAAGTATAGTAATTGTCGTTCTCTCGATCATATAAGCATAATATGGTTAATAATATGAGCTAGATTGATAATAATAAGAGTAATAAGTATAGTAATTGTCGTTCTATCGATCATATAAGCATAATATGGCTAATAATATGAGTAAGATTTATAATAATAATAGTAATAAGTATAGTAATTGTCGTTCTATCGATCATTTAAGCATAATATGGCTAATAATATGAGTTAGATTGATAATAATAACAGTAATATGTACTGTAATTGTCGTTCTATCGACAATATAAGCATAATATGGCTAATAATATGAGTTAGATCGATAATGATAAGAGCAATAAGTACAGTAATTGTCGTTCTATCGATCATATATGCATAATGTGGCTAGTAATATGAGTTAGATTGATAATAGTAAGTGTAATAAGTATAGTAATTGTCGTTCTATCGATCATATATGCATAATATGGCCAATAATATGAGTTAG
Organism: Megachile rotundata; assembly: GCF_050947335.1. Lineage (NCBI taxonomy): Eukaryota > Metazoa > Arthropoda > Insecta > Hymenoptera > Megachilidae > Megachile > Megachile rotundata. Next base: position 8,063 of record NW_027474278.1, on the reverse strand, counting down.
ATTGATAATAATAACAGTAATAAGTACAGTAATTGTCGTTCTATCGATAATATAAGCATAATATGGCTAATAATATGAGTTAGATCGATAATGATAAGAGTAATAAGTACAGTAATTGTCGTTCTATCGATCATTTAAGCATAATATGGTTAATAATATGAGTTAGATTGATAACAGTAAGTGTAATAAGTATAGTAATTGTCGTTCTGTCGATCATGTAAGCATAATATGGCTAATAATATGAGTTAGATTGATAATAATAAGAGTAGTGAGTATAGTAATTGTCGTTCTATCGATCATATAAGCATAATATGGCTAATAATATGAGTTAGATTGATAATAATAAGAGTAATAAATATAGTAATTGTCGTTCTATCGATCATTTAAGCATAATATGGATAGTAATATGAGTTAGATTGATAATAATAAGAGTAATAAGTATAGTAATTGTCGTTCTGTCGATCGTATAAGCATAATATGGCTAATAATATGAGTTAGATTGATAATAATAAGAGTAATAAGTATAGTATTTGTCGTTCTATCAATCATATAAGCATAATATGGTTAATAATTTGAGTTAGATCGATAATGATAAGAGTAATAAGTACAGTAATTGTCGTTCTATCGATCATATAAGCATAATATGGTTAATAATATGAGTTAGATTCATAATAATAAGAGTAATAAGTATAGTAATTGTCGTTCTATCGATCATTTAAGCATAATATGGCTAATAATATGAGTTAGGTTGATGAAAATAAGAATAATAGGTATAGTAATTGTCGTTCTGTCGATCATATAAGCATAATATGGCTAATAATATGAGTTAGATTGATAATAATAAGAGTAATAAGTATAGTAATTGTCGTTCTATCGATCATTTAAGCATAATACGGCTAATAATATGAGTTAGATTGATAATAATAACAGTAATAAGTACAGTAATTGTCGTTCTATCGATAATATAAGCATAATATGGCTAATAATATGAGTTAGATCGATAATGATAAGAGTAATAAGTACAGTAATTGTCGTTCTATCGATCATATATGCATAATATGGCTAATAATATGAGTTAGATCGATAATGATAAGAGTAATAAGTACAGTAATTGTCGTTCTATCGATCATATATGCATAATATGGCTAATAATATGAGTAAGATTGATAATAACAATAGTAATAAGTATAGTAATTGTCGTTCTATCGATCATTTAAGCATAATATGGTTAATAATATGAGTTAGATTGATAATAGTAAGAGTAATAAGTATAGTAATTGTCGTTCTATCGATCATATAAGCATAATATGGCTAATAATATGAGTTAGAATGATAACAGTAAGTGTAATAAGTATAGTAATTGTCGTTCTGTCGATGATATAAGCATAATATGGCTAATAATATGAGTTAGATTGTAAATAATAAGAGTAGTGAGTATAGTAATTCTCGTTCTATCGATCATATAAGCATAATATGGCTAATAATATGAGTTAGATTGATAATAATAACAGTAATAAGTACAGTAATTGTCGTTCTATCGATAATATAAGCATAATATGGGTAATAATATGAGTTAGATCGATAATGATAAGAGTAATAAGTACAGTAATTGGCGTCCTATCGATCATATATGCATAATATGGCTAATAATATGAGTTAGATTGATAATAGTAAGTGTAATAAATATAGTAATTGTCGTTCTATCGATCATTTAAGCATAATATGGCTAATAATATGAGTTAGATTGATAATAATAAGAGTAATGAGTATAGTAATTGTAGTTCTATCGATCGTATCTGCATAATATGGTTAATAATATGAGTTAGATTCATAATAATAAGAGCAATAAGTATAGTAATTGTCGTTCTATCGATCATTTAAGCATAATATGGCTAATAATATGAGTTAGGTTGATAAAAATAAGAATACTAAGTATAGTAATTGTCGTTCTATCGATCATATAAGCATAATATGGCTAATAATATGAGTTAGATCGATAATGATAAGAGCAATAAGTACAGTAATTGTCGTTCTATCGATCATATATGCATAATATGGCTAATAATATGAGTTAGATTGATAACAGTAAGTGTAATAAGTATAGTAATTGTCGTTCTGTCGATCATATAAGCATAATATGGCTAATAATATGAGTTAGATTGATAATAATAAGAGTAGTGAGTATAGTAATTGTCGTTCTATCGATCATATAAGCATAATATGGCTAATAATATGAGTTAGATTGATAATAATAAGAGTAATAAATATAGTAATTGTCGTTCTATCGATCATTTAAGCATAATATGGATAGTAATATGAGTTAGATTGATAATAATAAGAGTAATAAGTATAGTAATTGTCGTTCTCTCGATCATATAAGCATAATATGGTTAAGAATATGAGTTAGATTGATAATAATAATAGTAATAAGTATAGTAATTGTCGTTCTATCGATCATTTAAGCATAATACGGCTAATAATATGAGTTAGATTGATAATAATAAGAGTAATAAGTATAGTAATTGTCGTTCTATCGATCATATAAGCATAATATGGCTAATAATATGAGTTAGATTGATAACAGTAAGTGTAATAAGTATAGTAATTGTCGTTCTGTCGATCATATAAGCATAATATGGCTAATAATATGAGTTAGATTGATAATAATAAGAGTAGTGAGTATAGTAATTGTCGTTCTATCGATCATATAAGCATAATATGGCTAATAATATGAGTTAGATTGATAATAATAAGAGTAATAAATATAGTAATTGTCGTTCTATCGATCATTTAAGCATAATATGGATAGTAATATGAGTTAGATTGATAATAATAAGAGTAATAAGTATAGTAATTGTCGTTCTCTCGATCATATAAGCATAATATGGTTAAGAATATGAGTTAGATTGATAATAATAATAGTAATAAGTATAGTAATTGTCGTTCTATCGATCATATAAGCATAATACGGCTAATAATATGAGTTAGATTGATAATAATAAGAGTAATAAGTATAGTAATTGTCGTTCTATCGATCATATAAGCATAATATGGCTAATAATATGAGTTAGATTGATAACAGTAAGTGTAATAAGTATAGTAATTGTCGTTCTATCGATCATATATGCATAATATGGCTAATAATATGAGTTAGATTGATAATAATAACAGTAATAAGTACAGTAATTGTCGTTCTATCGATAATATAAGCATAATATGTCTAATAATAGGAGTTAGATTGATAATAATAAGAGTAGTGAGTATAGTAATTGTCGTTCTATCGATCATATAAGCATAATATGGCTAATAATATGAGTTAGATTGATAATAATAACAGTAATAAGTACAGTAATTGTCGTTCTATCGATAATATAAGCATAATATGGCTAATAATATGAGTTAGATCGATAATGATGAGAGTAATAAGTACAGTAATTGTCGTTCTATCGATCATATATGCATAATATGGCTAATAATATGAGTTAGATTGATAATAGTAAGTGTAATAAGTATAGTAGTTGTCGTTCTGTCGATCATATAAGCATAATATGGCTAATAATATGAGTTAGATTGATAATAATAAGAGTAGTGAGTATAGTAATTGTCGTTCTATCGATCATATAAGCATAATATGGCTAATAATATGAGTTAGATTGATAATAATAAGAGTAATAAGTATAGTAATTGTCGTTCTATCGATCATTTAGGCATAATACGGCTAATAATATGAGTTAGATTGATAATAATAACAGTAATAAGTACAGTAATTGTCGTTCTATCGATAATATCAGCATAATATGGCTAATAATATGAGTTAGATCGATAGTGATAAGAGTAATAAGTACAGTAATTGTCGTTCTATCGATCATATATGCATAATATGGCTAATAATATGAGTTAGATTGATAATAGTAAGTGTAATAAGTATAGTAATTGTCGTTCTATCGATCATATATGCATAATATGGCTAATAATATGAGTTAGATTGATAATAATAACAGTAATAAGTACAGTAATTGTCGTTCTATCGATAATATAAGCATAATATGGTTAATAATATGAGTTAGATCGATAATGATAAGAGTAATAAGTACAGTAATTGTCGTTCTATCGATCATATATGCATAATATGGCTAATTATATGAGTAAGAGTGATAATAATAATAGTAATAAGTATAGTAATAGTCGTTCTATCGATCATTTAAGCATAATATGGCTAATAATATGAGTTGGATTGATAATAATAACAGTAATAAGTACAGTAATTGTCGTTCTATCGATAATAAAAGCATAATATGGCTAGTAATATGAGTTAGATTGATAATAATAAGAGTAATAAGTATAGTAATTGTCGTTCTATCGATCATTTAGGCATAATATGGCTAATAATATGAGTTAGGTAGATAAAAGTAAGAATAATAAGTATAGTAATTGTCGTTCTATCGATCATACAAGCATAATATGGTTAATAATATGAGTTAGATTGATAATAATAAGAGTAATAAGTATAGTAATTGTCGTTCTATCCATCATATAAGCATAATATGTCTATTAATATGAGTTAGATTGATAATAGTAAGAGTAATAAGTATAGTAACTGTCGTTCTATCGATCATATAAGCATAATATGGCTAATAATATGAGTTAGATTGACAATAATAAGAGTAATGGGTATAGTAATTGTAGTTCTATCGATCATATCTGCATAATATGGTTAATAATATGAGTTAGATTCATAATAATAAGAGTAATAAGTATAGTAATTGTCGTTCTATCGATCATTTAAGCATAATATGGCTAATAATAAGAGTTAGATTGATAATAATGAGAGTAATAAGTATAGTAATTGTCGTTCTATCGATCATATAAGCATAATATGGCTAATAATATGAGTTAGATCGATAATGGTAAGAGTAGTAAGTACAGTAATTGTCGTTCTATCGATCATATAAGCATAATATGGCTAATAATATGAGTTAGATTGATAATAATAAGAGTAATGGGTATAGTAATTGTAGTTCTATCGATCATATCTGCATAATATGGTTAATAATATGAGTTAGATTCATAATAATAAGAGTAATAAGTATAGTAATTGTCCTTCTATCGATCATTTAAGCATAATATGGCTAATAATATGAGTTAGATTGATAATAATAAGAGTAATAAGTATAGTAATTGTCGTTCTCTCGATCATATAAGCATAATATGATTAAGAATATGAGTTAGATTGATAATAATAAGAGTAATAAGTATAGTAATTGTAGTTCTATCGATCGTATCTGCATAATATGGTTAATAATATGAGTTAGACTCATAATAATATGAGTAATAAGTATAGTAATTGTCGTTCTATCGATCATTTAAGCGTAATATGGCTAATAATATGAGTTAGGTTGATGAAAATAAGAATAATAGGTATAGTAATTGTCGTTCTGTCGATCATATAAGCATAATATGGCTAATAATATGAGTTAGATTGATAATAATAAGAGTAATAAGTATAGTAATTGTCGTTCTATCGATCATTTAAGCATAATACGGCTAATAATATGAGTTAGATTGATAATAATAACAGTAATAAGTACAGTAATTGTCGTTCTATCGATAATATAAGCATAATATGGCTAATAATATGAGTTAGATCGATAATGATAAGAGTAATAAGTACAGTAATTGTCGTTCTATCGATCATATATGCATAATATGGCTAATAATATGAGTTAGATCGATAATGATAAGAGTAATAAGTACAGTAATTGTCGTTCTATCGATCATATATGCATAATATGGCTAATAATATGAGTAAGATTGATAATAACAATAGTAATAAGTATAGTAATTGTCGTTCTATCGATCATTTAAGCATAATATGGTTAATAATATGAGTTAGATTGATAATAGTAAGAGTAATAAATATAGTAATTGTCGTTCTATCGATCATTTAAGCATAATATGGATAGTAATATGAGTTAGATTGATAATAATAAGAGTAATAAGTATAGTAATTGTCGTTCTGTCGATCGTATAAGCATAATATGGCTAATAATATGAGTTAGATTGATAATAATAAGAGTAATAAGTATAGTATTTGTCGTTCTATCAATCATATAAGCATAATATGGTTAATAATTTGAGTTAGATCGATAATGATAAGAGTAATAAGTACAGTAATTGTCGTTCTATCGATCATATAAGCATAATATGGTTAATAATATGAGTTAGATTCATAATAATAAGAGTAATAAGTATAGTAATTGTCGTTCTATCGATCATTTAAGCATAATATGGCTAATAATATGAGTTAGGTTGATAAAAATAAGAATAATAGGTATAGTAATTGTCGTTCTGTCGATCATATAAGCATAATATGGCTAATAATATGAGTTAGATTGATAATAATAAGAGTAATAAGTATAGTAATTGTCGTTCTATCGATCATTTAAGCATAATACGGCTAATAATATGAGTTAGATTGATAATAATAACAGTAATAAGTACAGTAATTGTCGTTCTATCGATAATATAAGCATAATATGGCTAATAATATGAGTTAGATCGATAATGATAAGAGTAATAAGTACGGTAATTGTCGTTCTATCGATCATATATGCATAATATGGCTAATAATATGAGTTAGATCGATAATGATAAGAGTAATAAGTACAGTAATTGTCGTTCTATCGATCATATATGCATAACATGGCTAATAATATGAGTAAGATTGATAATAACAATAGTAATAAGTATAGTAATTGTCGTTCTATCGATCATTTAAGCATAATATGGTTAATAATATGAGTTAGATTGATAATAGTAAGAGTAATAAGTATAGTAATTGTCGTTCTATCGATCATATAAGCATAATATGGCTAATAATATGAGTTAGAATGATAACAGTAAGTGTAATAAGTATAGTAATTGTCGTTCTGTCGATCATATAAGCATAATATGGCTAATAATATGAGTTAGATTGTAAATAATAAGAGTAGTGAGTATAGTAATTCTCGTTCTATCGATCATATAAGCATAATATGGCTAATAATATGAGTTAGATTGATAATAATAACAGTAATAAGTACAGTAATTGTCGTTCTATCGATAATATAAGCATAATATGGGTAATAATATGAGTTAGATCGATAATGATAAGAGTAATAAGTACAGTAATTGGCGTTCTATCGATCATATATGCATAATATGGCTAATAATATGAGTTAGATTGATAATAGTAAGTGTAATAAATATAGTAATTGTCGTTCTATCGATCATTTAAGCATAATATGGCTAATAATATGAGTTAGATTGATAATAATAAGAGTAATGAGTATAGTAATTGTAGTTCTATCGATCGTATCTGCATAATATGGTTAATAATATGAGTTAGATTCATAATAATAAGAGCAATAAGTATAGTAATTGTCGTTCTATCGATCATTTAAGCATAATATGGCTAATAATATGAGTTAGGTTGATAAAAATAAGAATACTAAGTATAGTAATTGTCGTTCTATCGATCATATAAGCATAATATGGCTAATAATATGAGTTAGATTGATAATAATAAGAGTAATAAGTATAGTATTTGTCGTTCTATCAATCATATAAGCATAATATGGCTAATAATTTGAGTTAGATCGATAATGATAACAGTAATAAGTACAGTAATTATCGTTCTATCGATCATATAAGCATAATATGGCTAATAATATGAGTTAGATTGATAATAATAAGAGTAATGAGTATAGTAATTGTAGTTCTATCGATCATATCTGCATAATATGGTTAATAATATGAGTTAGATTCATAATAATAAGAGTAATAAATATAGTAATTGTCGTTCTATCGATCATTTAAGCATAATATGGATAGTAATATGAGTTAGATTGATAATAATAAGAGTAATAAGTATAGTAATTGTCGTTCTGTCGATCGTATAAGCATAATATGGCTAATAATATGAGTTAGATTGATAATAATAAGAGTAATAAGTATAGTATTTGTCGTTCTATCAATCATATAAGCATAATATGGTTAATAATTTGAGTTAGATCGATAATGAT